>NC_057805.1:379179013-379181760 GCF_018294505.1 Triticum aestivum
ATATTTTATATATAATATATGAACATATTTATAATGATAAAGTAGTATATATAATATTATATGGTAGTATATATATATAGGGATTGACTATTCGTCACCCTGGGTGAGACATAGTTATTCTTCACCCCCCTCTAATTTACCACCAATGCACCGTAATCTTACGTTCCGTAAGTTTTGTCTTATTTCTGATGTAAAAAGAGACCGCAAGAAAATATATAATCGCTGTAAAAAAATCTTATGTTACGTAAAATTACAGACGTAAAAACATAGTGTAAAATGAACATAAACTGCAAATTTTCATGTCTTATGACCTATATTTTTATTTTCTTATACCAAATTTTACGTACTGAATCAATAGGAATGTAACTATTTGAATTCTAAATGTAATTTAATTATGAAGTGATCGTAAGATTACCTCGGGTGAAGAATAACTTATATATATATATATAACATTTGTAAGTATAAAAAAGTAAAAAAGGAAAAGGTAAGAAAACAGTGAAATAAGCGAGCGGTTTTGAGGCCTGTGGCCTCCCGCACGGTGGGCAGGCCCAATCAGGCGCTCGCTCGAACGACCCCACCGTTGATCGGATTTGCCTGTTCCAGCCCACCGATCCGGCCGCCCGCTGTTACCTTTGATGGGCCAAACCCATAAATATACCGAAAGCCTTTGCAGTGGACCACTGGGGGGGCTCAGCCGATACCGAGTCTCAACGTCACACGAACTCGGTTCGTTCTTTCCTGTACCACTAGTATTTTTTTCGTGTTTCTGCGCCCCCCACAGCCTCCACACGCTTTCCCCCAAATCGCCGCCGCCATGGAGAAGGAGAAGAAGCTGTCCTTCTCCATCCCTTCCAAGCTCAGGCCGCCCAAGCCGCCCCGCCCCGCCGCCGGCGCTGATTCCTCCGCCGCCAGCGGCAACTCCGCTTCCGCGGCCGCTGCCCCCGCCCAGCAATTCGTCACCGAGTTCGATCCGTCGCAAACCCTAGCCGCCGGCGCCGCGTCCGCCGTCATCGCGCCCCTCCCCAACTCCGGCCACTTCCTCAACCACCGCTCCCGCAAACCCTCCTCCCTCCCGACCCCCGAGGAGGAGGCCGCGCTTGCCGCCTCCACCGCCGGTGGCCCCACATTCGTGCTCGACACCTCCGAGGCCCCCGACAACCCCTCCTCCCACATAGGCTATGGCCTCACCCGACGCGGCGCCGACGCCGACGCTGAGGCTGACGCCACGGAGCCGGGTAAGACGCAGTCTTCCAAGGAATCAGAGAAGAAGTCGACCTCTCCAGCCAGAGATGGCGGCTCCAGCGGTGACCTTATGCTGCGACGGTACAAGGAAGACATGGCCAGCCTCCCGGACCACCGTGGTATAGACGAGTTTGAGGAGGTGCCTGTGGAGGGCTTCGGTGCTGCTCTCCTTGCTGGTTACGGCTGGTCGGAAGGCAAAGGGCTCGGCCGCAATAACAAGGAAGATACCAAGGTTGTTGAGTATAACCGCCGTGCCGGTACGCTGGGATTAGGCTACGACCCTTCTGAGGCAGATCCTAAGAAGACTCGCTCCGGCGACTGGGTTATTGGTGGAAAGAAGCCGACAGAGAATGGTGGAAAGAAGTCCGCCGAGAATGGAAATGCAAAGAAGAGAGATAGGGACAAGGAAGACAGAGTCCGGGAGAGGGATTCAAGTTCCCGACAGAAGAGATCTGGTGATCTTAGGGCCGAGAGGGAGGTTCGAGAGAAAGAGAGAAAATCTCGGGATAGTCGAGAAGAAAAGAGTAGCCGCGATGTTGGTAACAAAGTGCGCTGGTTACAGAGCAATATTAGGGTTAGAGTGGTTAATGAGAGGTTCAGCAGAAGGTTGTACCTGCAGAAGGCAAAAATTGTTGATGTGGTTGGACCAACGACATGTGACATAATGATGGATGATGGGTCAGAGCTTGTGCAGGGGGTGGAGCAGGATATGCTTGAAACAGTCCTGCCACGGACAAACGGGCAAGTGCTTGTGCTCTGTGGGAAGCACAAGGGGGTGTATGGGCATCTGGTAGAGAAGAATTCAGAGGCAGAGACTGCAGTAGTGGAGGATGCCGATACAAAAGACATGGTGCGTGTGAAATATGATCAGATTGCAGAGTACGTTGGGGACCCAGAATTGCTTGGGCATTGATTATTTCTTCTTGAGGAGGGGACATCTGTTTTCCAGGAGCTCTTCTAATGTGCGGTAATATCTGTTCCTTAGTAATAACTATCAGTTGCTGCTTGGATGTAAAATCTTGAACACAATGTTAATTGTGTTATCACTATTATTTGTTGCTTGGATGTGTAAAACCTTCAGCAAACTGTCAGTTTTTGCTTTGTATAATCTGTTTGTTTAAGTCTGCTGCATATGGTTCTAAACCTCATGCTAATTGATGATGTCAGAAGGTGATCCTTGTATCTAAGAGTGATTTTCGGAATTGCATGCTAAAAATCTCATAAACATCTTGGCATCTCGGTGATGGGGTGACCAATAGTTACTATACTGGGACCCTGCCCTTAAACTGCAGATGCTCCCCGCAGGGTTGATTTTGTTTTGGAGTTCTCCTGCTATCCACCATAAGAGATGAAAGTTTTGCTGAAAACATCTAAAGAAAATCTGAACTACAAATCTCTAAGTTGAAGATAGAAGTTAAAAAGTACTACCTTGCTCAAAGTGTGCTATTGAAGATCTGTCCCTTCGTTCTTTTAAGCATATCCATTGCATCTGTGTGTGTGTGTGT
>NC_057805.1:379182155-379194139 GCF_018294505.1 Triticum aestivum
AGGCTTACCAGTTATCACAGTTGCAAGTATTGAGGCCTTGCTGGCTTACCACAATAGCTGCGACCTGCAAGTGTTGAGGTCTTACTGAGGGTGGTTATCAACTAACACTTTGGAAGAACCTAATATATGCATTTGCATGTTAGATCCTGTGAACCATGAGTATCTTGTAAGTGCCGCGCCCTGTTGCTACCAATCCACAACCTGTGGTAACCATTATGAGCCTGTATTCTTTGTAGGTATTACGCACTGTCTCTCTAATTTTGCTGGCAGCCGCATGCCCTGGATTGGTTGCACACTCGTGCTCATCTATCGTATCACACATGTCAATCCTTCCACATGTCAATGTTAATTATATGCTCTGTTCGTAGATGATTCGATAGACAGTACAAAAAATTTCATTGTAGGTTTGGAATATTTTGGGATGTGAACAAGTTGCAAAGCTCAATTCTCCATATGAGATCAAGAAATAATAGATATTTATTTTATCTCAGTTTCATTGAAGAATGAAACAGTCATATTGGCTTTTGTGTTTAGGTGTTATTTTTTATCTATATGGCATAAGGCTTGTGTGGATTTACTTATGGAACTGCAATTTGTGTTGTCTTATTCGGCATATGCTAACCAATCAATGGTATCTTTCTAAAGACCTAGGTAAATACTCTTAGCAAAGAGGCTGCTATTGATGCCTTCAAAAGGGATAGTGATAGATCTAAGAGAGTGGTGAGGAGAGCCGCGCGGAACACTTAAATACATTTCTGGCTTCCTTCAAAATACAACTAGGCTCTGCTTTATAGAGGACTTCTAAAGGATGGCTTGAAAAGGGATGGATGCAAGGATGGTGAAGATTTGGTAATAGACGGTCTTCTCCCAGTTTTATGCAAATTAACTGGGCAATTCTCTTGTGCTTAACTAATAGGTAGAGGCAAATCTTTTGCCTCCGTTTCGAAAAAAAGAAAGATTCGATAATAGGGGGATGGGAGAAGGAGCCGGGAGGAACGATTAGATACATCCTTGTTTCCTTCAAAATACAACTAAGCTCTGCTTTATAAAGAGGACTTCTAACCGATATTAGAGAACTCTCTGTAGTATAAGATGCAAACATTATTATGAAAGGATACCAACAAAACAAACAGTATACAACTAAAAGATACTACCTCCTTTCCAGTTAAAAGGCCTACCCGTTTCTCTAGGTTGACAATTTTTCCAACCTAACACGAGTCATAGATCGTCAATATATACCATTAGAAACTTCAAATGTTATAATTTCCCATGTTATAATTTTTGTGATATACAATTTGCATCGCATTGGTTGAATTGGCAAGCCCAAACTTGGATGTGAATAGTGATGCATAAACAACCTTCATCTACAGTATATTTCAGTGGGCCTCTTCACATAGCATGATTACAGTTTTGGGTAATGTTCCTGCTCACCAGTTTTGCATAATAGCAAACTGTACCATAGGCCAGAGTCATGTTCGCTTCTAGTTTATGGATTACCTTCAAGATTTGTCGTCTTCATCATTTTATAAAATAGATTAGTGTGTCACGCAAACATGATTTTTTTAATCGAATATTGTTGAACCGGTATGGGCCCAAGCCCATCTACTTATCACTTAGGGCCCAAGCCCATGTGGAGGTGCTGACCTAGAAAGGGGCATCCAGCCCTCCCGTTCCCAGAAGAGCCGCCATACACGAGAGAGACCTCACGCAGGACACAAGGCACCATGAGCTCTCCTGTCTGAAGGTACTTCACCTCTCGTACAACATGGTATCAGAGGCCAGCGACGGCGGGGCCTAAGGAGACGGCGGCGACGTCCGGCGAGGCGGCGGCGGATCTGGGCGGCGTCCGGCGAGGCGGCGGCGGATCTGGGAGGCGCGGCGTGGCTGTGCAGGAGGTGCTCTGCGTGGCAGAGGAAGAAGGAGAGGTGGAGCTGCTGTGCTGCGCGGCAGGAGGAGGCAGCTGAGGAGCGGCTTGGTCTCCTCGAGAGTGGGCTGTGCTGCTGTGCGTGTGTGCAGGGGACGGGAGCTGGAGAGCTGCTGCGGGGGTTGGCTGTTGTTGGAGGCCAAGGTTCTCTGGAACTGCTGCTGTTTGCAGAGGAAGGAGAAGAGGTTGTTGTTGCTGCTGGAGCTGCTGCTGGGCATCTGAGTTGCTGGGTGCTGCTGCTAGCCAGGGGGTGTGAGTTGCTGCCGATTGCTGAAGGTGAAGGGGGCAACTCTGCTGTTGTTGTCGCTGGGTGCTGCTGCTAGCCTGGGGGGAGAAAAGGGACCGTGCAGGGGACAGTGCAGCTGTAGGGCTGTGTTGCTGAGGGTTGTTGTTGATTACCGGATCGGAGATGAGTAAACCAACTGGTCTTGCTGAGGCTTTCGAGAAGCTTGCTAAGATCCTCGCTGAGTCCAACTCTGGGGCCATTGTTCCTCGACAGGAAGTGGCTCAGAAGCTCTAAATGTCACCCCTGGACATGAAGCTGGAGGGGGCCACAAATTATTTGAGTTGGTCCAGGAGGGCATTGCTGGCTGTGGAACAGAAGGAACTAGATGGGCACTTATTGGGTGCGGTTGATGAACCAGGAGACAAGACTACCGCGGAGGGAAAGAGGTGGAAGGTCATAAACTCCGTGCACGTTGGCTGGTTGTTGAACTCAGTGGTGCCCCCCATTGGAAGCTCTGTGGAGGGACTATCCACGTCCGCCAAGATATGGAAGACTTTATCCACCTAATACTCAGGCAAGGGTAATTTCATGCTAATTGCTCAGATTGAGGGGAAGATCAGTCGGCTGCACCAAGGTGACGACATGTCAGTGATGGCATATGTGGCAGAACTGCAGGCTTTGTGGGCGGAGCAGGATAACTGCGATCCTCTGGAACTCTATGATGCCGCTTGCATCGAGTCAGGGCGCAAGTGGATTGCACGCAGGCGTGTGTTGAAACTGTTGGAAGGGCTCAAAGGTTGCTTTCATGGAAGGGGGGCATCCCTGTTACACCAACCTCTCCTGCCAACTATTGAGGAGACTATTGCAACAATGTCTCAAGAGGAGGTGAGGCTATCTCTTGAGCATGCAGACATGAAGGCTGTGCCGGCTTCGACATTTGCTGTCACTGAGCGCATGGAGTGGGGAGATCCCAACAAATGTCATGTTTGTGGGGAGATAGGTCACTGGAAGAGGGAATGTCCAACTCGTGGCAGAGGCAGGGGATACAACAGAGGGTGGACTGGCAGAGGTAGGCATGCTAGAGGCAGAGGTGGATACCTAGGGAACTCGGGGCAACTTTCTAGGGGCAGAGGTGGCTACTCAGGAAACTCAGGGGGGCAGAGGGTACATATGGTAGTTGAAGGGGACACCGGGACGTCAAAGGGCAAGGAAGTTGACGAGGCTGCCTATGGAGACTTTGCTCATTGGGCCTCCACTGATGAAGGTAATCCGACAAAGGCATCTCTTACTCCTAATGAGAATGCTTCAGAGTGGGTCCTAGACTATGGAGCATCTAAGCATGTTGCGGGTAATTCCTGTGTGTTTGAGTCTTACAATAAGCACCCTCCTACTCACAAGGGCACTATACAAACTGCCGATGGTACAAATCAGCCTGTCGTAGGGGTTGGCACAGTCAAGTGCACTTCAAACATCTCGTTATCGTCAGTTGTGCCAGCTTTTCCTATCAATTTGGTCTCTTTCAGTGCTCTCATTGATGAAATAGACTGTCGTGTGATCCTTGACAAGTTTGAATGCTTGATTCAGGTGCGACAAACGAGCCAGATGGTTGGGACTGGCACCAGGCGTAGGGGGCTTTGGTACATGGACCAGGAGGTGCAGCCAGACTTGGTGTGTGCTGTGACCACGGAGGACAAGGAGAAGTAGGCGATGATCCATCACTGTAGGATGGGGCATGTATCTTTTGATAAGATGAGTAGAATATTTCCAGATCTTATGTGTGGAATAGGCAAGGGCAAGTTGACATGTGATGCTTGCGAATATGCAAAACACACACGAGCCTCATATGTGAGTAAGGGGCTTAGGAGCATATCTCCTTTTATGCTTATTCATTCGGATGTATGGACGAGCCCGGTAGTGTCAATGAATGGAAAGAAGTATTTTGCTACCTTTATTGACTGCTATTCTCGTATGACTTGGATTTACTTGATGCGTCACAATGATGAGGTGTTTAGCTGTTTTCAGAACTTCCATGCTCTTGTAAAGAACCAGTTTCAGGTACAGGTCAAGGTGCTCATGACTGACAATGGCACAGAGTATGTGAACAACAATTTTGGGGCTTTCATGGCTGACCAAGGGATTCTTCATCAAACTTCATGCCCGGACACCCCACCTCAGAATGGAGTGGCCGAAAGGAAAAATCGTCATATTCTTGAGGTTGCTCGGTCGTTGATGTTTACCATGAATGTGCCTAAATTCTTATGGGATGAAGCAGTTATGACAGCCACATACCTGATCAACCGGACACCTTCTAGGATACTAGGTATGAAATCTCCATCTGAGTTGCTCGTTGGAGATAATAAGTTTGTTGTTTCCCCCAAGCTGTTTGGCAGTACCTGCTTTGTTCGTGATCATCGACCATCTGTTGGAAAGCTTGATCCTCGAGCTGTGAAGTGTGTCTTTCTGGGATACTCTTCTAGCCAGCAGGGGTATAAATGTTGGTGTCCCTCTGAAAAACGCAGGTTTGTAAGTATGGATGTTACCTTTAGGGAGTCTGAGCCATTCTATGGTGAGCTAACTGATCTCAGTCTGTTGTTTGCAGAGCTTGACCACCTGCACCCTGTGCACGATGGTAAGAGGGGGAGAAGGATGCGTCTCGTACTCATGATGATTCTGTGGGCATTAACACTGATAATGATGTGCAAGTTCAGGTCCAACCAATTGTGGGTAGAATTCCAGTTAGTACTCTCACCGATGATGATGTGCAGGTTCATGTCTAGCCAACTGTGGATACACTTAAGTTTGGTGCTCTCCAGGTTCCTGTTCGGGATCGATGGCAGACGAATACCCTGGTGTACTCTCGACGGCAACCACACGTGCAGGGGGAGCGGCAAGGCAGTGAGGCAAGAGTGCAGGGTGAGCAGCAAGGCAGTGAGGCAAGCTCATCTAACACAGTGGAGCTGCCCATTGTGTTGCGAAAGGCTACACGTGAAGCGGCAAGGAAGGGTGAAGTAGCAAGGAAGGCTCTACCAAAGGATGATGCTTGTGATGACCTTGATATTGGAAATTTTGTGTCTTATAAGGCTTTGTCACCTTCATATAAGGCGTTTGTTGCCTCCCTTCAAACTGTGTCAATCCCAAAGGATTGGAAGGTTGCAAAGCAAGATCCGAAGTGGCGTGAAGCGATGATAGAAGAGTTGGAAGCACTGAGAAAAAACAAGACGTGGGTGCTAACCACGTTGCCAGCAGAAAAGAAAGCAGTGAGTTGTAAGTGGATCTATACAGTGAAGCAGAATCCTGAGGGGAAGGTGGAACGGTACAAGGCTAGATTGGTCGCCAGAGGATATAGTCAAACTTATGGAATTGACTATGATGAAACATTTGCTCCCGTGGCAAAGATGAACACAGTAAGGATATTGGTCTCATGTGCTGCAAACTTTGGGTGGAAGTTGCATCAATTAGATGTCAAGAATGCCTTCTTGCATGGTGAGTTGCAGGAAGAAGTGTACATGGAGATACCACCAGGTTTTGGTACTTCAGAGACCACGGGGAAGGTATGCAGGCTGAAGAAATCCTTGTATGGACTGAAGCAATCACCAAGGGCATGGTTTGATAGGTTCAGACGTGCCATCCGTGGTATGGGGTATGGTCAGTGTAACGGTGACCACACGATGTTCTACAGGCACTCCGATCGGAAGATCACCATCCTTGCTGTTTATGTGGATGACATTATCATCACTGGAGATGATAAGGAGGAATACAGAGATTGAAGGGCTGTCTAAGCAAGGAGTTTGAGGTAAAGGATTTGGGCAACTTGAAATACTCCCTTGTCATTGAAGTTGCTCGGACAGAGAAGGGAATCTCTATGTGCCAACGAAAATACACCTTGGATCTCTTGAGTGACATGGGCATGATGGGGTGTCGTGCTGCCCCTACTCCGATTGAACAAAATCATCAAGTGATAGCACAATCAGGAGAGCTAGTGAATAAGGAAGATTATCAGAAATTGGTTGGGAGGTTATTGTACTTGTGTCATACCAGGCCTGACATTACATATGCCGTCGGGGTGGTGAGCAGATACATGCATGAACCAAGGAGTGGGCATCTTGATATTGTGCAGAGAATCCTGAGATACTTGAAGGGGACTCCGGGTAAAGGGTTGTGGTTTGGGAAGAGTGGACATCTTGAGGTGGATGGCTATAGTGACTCTGACTGGGCCAGTTGTCAAGATGATAGAAGATCCACTTCTGGCTACTGCGTGTTTGTGGGAGGAAATTTGGTGTCTTGGAGAAGCAAGAAACAGCCGGTTGTGTCTAGATCAACAGCAGAAGCTGAGTATAGAGCATTATCTCAAAGGTTGTGTGAGATGCTCTGGGTGAAGTACCTACTGAGTGAGTTGAAACTTCTGAGGAAGGGACCCTTGAAGGTGTGGTGTGACAATCAGTCAGCTATAGCCATTGCTAATAACCCAGTTCAACATGATAGGACAAAGCATGTGGAAATTGATCGCTTCTTCATTAAGGAGAAACTTGATGCTGGGATCATCAGCCTTACTCATGTCAGCTCTGGGCAGCAGTTTGCAGATTGCTTGACAAAGGGACTGGGAACAAAGGACTGTAACTTGGCGTGTGACAAGATGGGAATGATAGATATCTACCACCCATCTTGAGGGGGAGTGTTGAACCGGTATGGGCCCAAGCCCATCTACTTATCACTTAGGGCCCAAGCCCATGTGGAGGTGGACCTAGAAAGGGGCATCCAGCTCTCCCGTTCCCAGAAGAGCCGCCATACACGAGAGAGACCTCACGCAGGACACAAGACACCATGAGCTCTCCTGTCTGAAGGTACTTCCCCTCGTACAACAAATATGTTTCAGATCAGATCAAGGATATTGTGATTCACTATAACATCACATCTCTGCTATACTAGCATGGCGCTACAATTGGAATTTTGTGCCAATTATAGACTGTACTCGTCCCGAATAGCGAATCAAACACAACAAGAATTGTATATATTTCAGATAGTAGTTGCTGTGTCTAGCTGTGTTGCACTGAAATTACAAACATTAAAAACTGTAGAGACTACCGATATTTGATAATCACAATCCGTGCACACGGTATTCAAGAGCATGCGTTTGACACCCTTACTCAGTAGTTGAGTTATCTTTCTCCTTACACTCTCCCTCGTTGTTGCCTTCTACAACTTTTTTTGACTCGTTGCATCATGTAGACGACCTGTCAACTTTTTCTTCTGAGCAATTGCAATCAATGTCTTGTTTATAGGTTGATGACTTTTCTCCTATAGTGCCTACTGCTGAAGATCACAATGGAAATACAGAGCACCTGACAAACAAGTTTCCAGACGACAGGCTTGGCGACCGATATTTACAGGTGCTCTGCTTTTATGTATGATGTGACATATGATGCCCTGTTTCCAGTTTGTGCATAGCACTGTTTCAATCAGTCTCAATTCCAACACAATTTACATGCCAACCTATTCTATGTGAGGAGTCTTGATCATCTTCGGAGTGGTAGCTTTGTTCTTTGTGGTATCATCACTTTGTGCATGCGATGATCTGATGGCGGCTGTGGTTAGAGGTGTTGCGCAGTATGCAAATATCACTTTGGTCTACCAGTCAAGATGTGAGATGACATGGTTCACTGATACTCAGGTTGAGAAACAATTTTCTTTCCAGCATGGTAGTTGGGAAAACAAACTGGACTCTGTAAATCAGGGACATGATACACATTTGCTTTGGTCCTAAGCTTCAGTGTGTAAAAAATTACCAGTGTTGCAAAATTGTAAACTCTTGTATCGATGTATAACCGGATGGTTAGCTGAATGGATATCAATTGAAGTCACTTGGGCTCAATTGTGTTGAAACTGCTGGAACTCAGAGAGCCTGGGATATCCAGAGAATGCAAGCAAAGCACGGCCCATGCACAGTACCTGTATGGGCCGTGCATGGGCGGACATTTCGGCGCCCTAACCTGCCTCTTGCTGAAAGCATTTCGGAGACATGTACTTTTACTCCATTTTTTCTGTTTTGCTGCATTTCTTCATTTATTAAGTGATCTGGTCCTTCCACGGAAGGAATCATTTTGTAAAATAGTCATCTCTCCACCGAGAGCGATGTATGTCAACTCCAATTATATGTACCTGCACGGCATAATTCTTATGGTTGGACTTGGATGCTTCCAAGCTAATCATTTGGGAATTTCTCGCTCAACGCACTTCATAATCATTTTGATGATCAGTTAGCAGTTGCCAGATTAATCTCCCCCCTTTCTTCTTCTCAGGGCATCTCCAATGGGAGACGCTTAAATAGGCGCTTATGGTAAGGATTTTAGGCTAAGCGTCTGTGCTAGAGTCTGCACCTCCAACGCAAGTCGCAAATAACAGGCGCTCCACGAGTTAAAAATGAACAGAAACGTCAAGCGAAAAGGCTGGAGCGCTCGACGCCTAATTTTGCTGCGGCGCTAACAAATGAACGGGATTTGGCTGGGAATAAGACGTAACGGATGGGATTTTGACCCTGGCATCCCGTCTTAGCGCTCCCGTTATAGATGCCCTCAGAGGACCAATATTGTTGTTGGCGAGAGACAAGAATGTCCGCCGAGCGCTTCAGCTTGTAAGACTAGACTTTTTGTTGTCGTTGAGACAAGTCCAAACCTGCAATTGCATTATCACTAGGAAATAGGAATCCATACTTTCTATCATTAAACAGTGTATGCATTGAGATCACTTGGTGGCCATAGAAACTCATAGCGCATGATGATCTTCCAAGCACTTCTATTTGTTGCGAATGTACGTGCTTAGCATCAGTAATCCTTATTAGCGGGTACCGAGTAAAATGGCTCAATTAATCAGGATTCAGAAATTTCCAGGCAACTCGCATCATGCAGAAGCATTCCCTAAACAAAAGGAAACGGAATGTAAGAGCAACCACAACTCCACAAGATTGGTTAGAAAATGCAGGCCTGATGTTCCTCCCCATCACCCATTCTAAGTCCAACGATTCAAAACAATTGATTAACAGTCATCCAACCGATCGACACCCACACGCAGCACGTCCCCATGTTGCGCTAAGCATGGACACGGCCTCATTTCTTTACGGCCACTTGCCACAGTCCCATGAGAAATGATTAGTTCAAAAATGTCAATTAGGGGGGGTGGGGAATCTCCTCTCAGATCACGATGTGCCCTCATGCGTGCCTAATAACAGTGGCATCGCTTTGCAGGCAGGCAGCACATCCCAGAGACGGAATTAAGAAGGCATACCACAGTGCATTATTATTAGATCGTGGTGCTCCTCGTGCCTAACGGTAGAGAATTTTGTGAACTGGCTTGGCTTCCATTTTCTTTTCTTTTCCCTCAACTACTGGCAGCGGCATGGCCGGCCCAATGGCTTAAATTCCTGCTATCCCTCTGAGACTATATTTTAATCTTTGGAATATCTACAGCTTGAATAATACAGTGTGAAATAATTCAAGTGGCAGAGCATGCCAATCTATGCCAGGCTAGAGAACACAAGAAAGCCAAGTGATCGATTTAACACAGGGATAGCTAGGATGATTATGTGTTGAGATAAGTACTTTCTTGACATGTTTTACTGCGAGAAGAAGAAGCTGATGGATGGAGCATCGTGTGTGCCAGGCGAAAAGCCAAGGGAGGGAATATGCTGCTCGCCGGCAAAGGCATTTTGGGGTTGAGAGCAAAAGGAAAGGGTGGAGGAAAGGGGAGAAAGGTAGCTAGCTGGCTCCCGGAGAATGTTCATTTTGTGCGGTACGTTCCCGTCGTGGAACGGAGTGCAGCACGTCACGCGCGCTCAATCCGCTCCTCCTTGTAGCTTCCACCGGAATAAAGCTGCGTGCATCTCCTTTTTCCCTTGGCATCCTCGACGATCTTCCTTCTTCCACCTCCGTGGAACAAAACAGTAATGCCATGTACGTGATGGGGGATCTGGCCCGGTCGCCAGCATGGTCACGTTGCCATGGCTAGCGCATTAATGATCCATCACGCACCTGCAGCCTCGTCCAAGCTAAGATGCTCGCCACGAGATGGGTGGCAAGGAAGCATCCATCGATCCATCACCTCTATCGTACTTGTTCCAATATTTTGTCGGAGAAATAATCGTAGTCCCTTCGATCCATATTACTCGTCGCGGTTTTACCACAACTTTGCATCAATCAGTTGATGCGAAGAAAACAGGTGATAATTCTCTGGCACGTCGACGCTCGTAGAAAAAATGTGTATGGATTCAGGCGACAGTCGACGAGGGGCCATATGATTAGCACGCCGTGGGGATGCATGCATGACCTTTGGCTTGAGAAATACTCCTACAAAAATGCATGTGACGCGTCGCCGGCCATGTCTCGTGCCGCATCGATCCCACTGTCCCAAGCCGGCCGGCGGTTGAATCTACCCTACCCCCTCTCGATCATTGCGTTGCGATGCTCGACATGGGGAATTCCGTTCATATGCTCCGTGTGAAATGAGGTAGTACCAGTCTACGTGCATGCACCAAAATTTCTACTATAGCATAATATGTTTCCAAGGGGCCGGGTACGCACAGGACTAGTTTTGTAAGCACTCCGATGAGCATAGTTTGCGAATACTTGTGGTCGATTCAGCGCAAAGGACCGGCTGAAACCGACAGCAATATACTACTCGATCAGATGCTCTTATCCTCGCCTCGTTTTACATCTCGTGCGCGCGCCAGCATCGGGGACTGACCGGTTCTCTGAACGTGTTCATCACTCTGCCATCGATCTTCTGACATTTACTACTAACTGTCAATTCATAGTTTAAGATCCGCGGACGATTCACCGAACCCATTTGAACGGCGAAAACTACTGGTGGTAGTAGTAACAGTACATCACATCACTAGATGCGTCCACGCATCCAATGGCTAATTTGACTGTGATTTGCGAGCGTACCACTCCTGCGAGTTTCCAACTCTTGTGTTAAGGGCATGTACAATGCATAGCCCTAGGGTGATGCCTCGCATGTCATGTAGGATCGGATATCAGGTAAATTAGGTTCGGATAGGGAAGTGGGATCCTCTGCAGGAGGCGGGTGCTTGGAGAGAAAAAGTGTGGTCCGGTGACAAAAGCTGAAAAGGTTGGAGTGAAAAGTAGAGATGCATGTGTATTAGAGTCTTTATTTTCTACTCCCTCCGTTTCTAAATATTTGTCTTTCTAGAGGTTTCAACAAGTGACTACATACGGAGCAAAATGAGTGAATCTACACTCTAAAATATGTCTATATACATCCGTATGTGGTAACCATTTCAAATCTCTAGAAAGACAAATATTTAGAAACGGAGGGAGTATTTCTTAATGAGGCCCACTAGTTGTAACTTACATTGGGGAGAAGAAATAAATGTAGGTGCCTCAAACTACTTTTTGTCATGGGACGTATGTATCCATATGCCACCATTGTACATGCCCTAAGAAGCTTGGGACTCTTTTATCTCGTGCTGAACGGACGTAAGCCTCAAACCCCGATGAGGCGCCGATGGACAGATGTAACCGATGAGCTAGATCATCGCACGTGCGTACGTCTCCGACGGTGTTAGGGGGAGCTGAGCTCCGACCCCTCAGGCCAACTCCACCGCGCGACCCCATCCTGTCCGCCCCTGTCCGTTTGGGGTAAAATGGACAAACCAGACGGCCCAGCGCGCGGGCGCAAACGGACTTTTGTCCGTTTTGTGTCCGCTTTTGACCCATCCCCGGCCCAAGTTTGCGCCGGTTTTGGGGTGAAACAGACAGCGCGCGGACGGGCAGGACGCGCGCGCTTGTCCTCCCCTGGCCCGCCTGTCGGTGAGGGAAACCA
>NC_057805.1:379194492-379201052 GCF_018294505.1 Triticum aestivum
CTGCCGCCTCCTCTCTCCCCCGTCCATGGCCGACGCCCCGCCGAATTCCGGCGGCCTGGCCGTCGACCCACCAAGAAAGGTGAAGAAGAAGGCGGCCAAGGCGCCAAGGAAGCCGCGGTCGGAGTGCACGCCGGAGGAGATCGCCAAGTTGGACGCGGAATCGGTGAAGAGGAGGAAACGGAGAGCGGTCGTCAAGGTCAATGCCGCCGCGGCCAAGTTCGCCGCCCAGCGCGATGCGATGGAGGCCGCGCGGCGCAAGGGCGCGGTCGACGAGAAGGAGGACCTCGTTAACAAAGTGCACACCCTCCTCATGCTTGGCATGGGCCGTCCGGCCGGTTTCCCTGCAGCGGCCGTCGGCCCGGCGAGCACAGGCTCGCGGTCGCCCGGCCTCCGCACTGCAAGTCGCCGACATCGCGGACCACGCCCATGTCGCCCGGCTTTCCTCCGCCAAGGCACGACGGCCAGACCCGTTTCTCGGGGTCGCCGAACGTCGGCTTGTTCGCGCCGTCGACACCGCGCCCCGCGGCCGTCATCGACCTCAGTGTCACGCCTGGGTCCAGCAGTGGCGGCCGGCTGTCCGTCGAGATGCAAAGAAAGCAAGCACGGGCACCGTTCATGGGCACCATGCCGGGCCCCCGCGTCTTGTTTGACGGAATGCCAACACCAACTCCACGGTCGACGACCCCTTCTACAACCAGTACATGGAGGACATGATCTTCGAGGGTGGGCAGGGCCGTGCCTACGACCCCGACGAGACCCAAAGTCAGGATGGCCGCGCCCAGTACGTCCCCGATGAAGAGGCCGACGACCGTGCTGACTACGACCATGGTGACTCGTGGCATGAAGACAATGACATCTATGTCGAAGGTGATGGTGATGAAGAAGAAGGCAATGACGTTGATATTAGTGGCGAACCATTGTTCATCGA
Source organism: Triticum aestivum (assembly GCF_018294505.1). Classification (NCBI taxonomy): domain Eukaryota; kingdom Viridiplantae; phylum Streptophyta; class Magnoliopsida; order Poales; family Poaceae; genus Triticum; species Triticum aestivum. The sequence continues at coordinate 379,195,421 of NC_057805.1, forward strand.
CGAGCTCACCCAAAGAGCGGAAGCACAAAAGAAGAGGAAGAGCATTCGCACGGGTTCATATACACAAGATGAGGACAAGTTGATTTGCCAATCTTGGATGGAGATTAGCCAAGATCCGAGGACCGGCGCGCAACAAAAGGGCCTTGTTTTTTTGGACGAGAGTCCACAAAAATTTCCATGAAAGGAAGATGTTTGAGCCCTACCAAATTACAAGCAACCGTGGCATCGGCTCGATTCAAAAGAGGTGGTTGTTCATCCAACAAGAGTGCAACAAGTATTGCGCCGCATTTGAGAGCGTTGAAGCACGACCTGTGAGTGGTCTCGGCGTTGGGGACATGGTATGCTGTCTTCTTCCTAGTCCTTTCCTGGCTACGGCCATGAGACTTCGGCCTTGTATATGTTTGCATGTTCACTTGTTGTTGATCATGTGGTGTAGGCATTTCAATCTTTGGAGGCATTCAAGGCCCGACACAATGACAAGCCATTCACTCTTACGCATTGTTGGACGATCATCAACAATTGCCCTAAGTTCAAGGACCAATACCGTGAACTTCAAAGGAAGAGAGGATTGAAGACGACCAAGTTCGCCGGAGGTGGAGATGGCGAGGCGTTGAAGAGGCAGAGGGGCAAGACCAACTCCAAGGTTGACGACATACGTGATGCCTCATCCATGGCATTGCATGACACTTTGCATGGCATGATGTCTCAAAAGGATGTGAAGGACGAGAAGAAGCGGCAAAGCAAGGACGAGCAGATGAAGCAATACCTAGACCTTCAAAGGAAGAAGCTTGAGATGGAGGAGGCGGCCAAGAGGAGGAAGATCGACATGGAGGAGGCGGTCCGGCAAAGGCAGCTCGACATCGAGGCCGACAACGTCAAGGCCAGGCAGAGGCAGCTCGACATCGAGGCCACCAATGCCGCCACCAAAGTGAAGGAGGTGGCACTTGCGATCATGAGCGTGGACTTGTCGAAGATGAGCGAGAAGACGAGGGCCTGGTTCGAGGCCAGGCAGAAGGAGATGCTCGACGCCGAAGGCCTGAACTAGGTCGTCTGATCGGCCGTGGCCGTTCTTTTTGGAGGGTGGCATGGGTGCCGGCGAGAAAAAACATTCATTTTGGAGGCCGGCGCCACCGCATTTCAGGACACGTTCGGACACGACCCATTGCCCTACCTAAACGGACGGAAACCGGACAAAACGGACGTCCGTTTGAGGTCGCGCGGTGGAGTTGGCCTCGCTCACTCACATGCAGGCATGGCATGGATTTCAGGCGCCGCGCGTGCTCACTGAAACTGAAAGCAAGCCAAAGACAAAGGGACGTAGTAGCAGCATCGAGGACGGGCGATAGATACAGTGCACTGCATGGGAGTGCGGGAAAGTGATCACCCCGGCCCGGCCCGCAAAAGGCACATTCCCTGATCGATCGACCCGGCCTCTCGCCTTTAACCTGCCGCTGTGTCATCGTCGATCTGCACTTTGGCACCTCTCCCGGCCAGGACCGGCCGGAGGCCATCGCTTTGCAGGTTTATTCGCATGGCAGTGGCATGCATCCCTCTGTCGTCTCCTCGTAAAGCAGCCACCGCGACGCGTACGTCCTCGTCTGGCCCGGGCCAGGGACCGGCATGGCCATGCCAAAGACAGCCAGACACCAGTCACCACTCACCAGTGTGTGTGTTGCGTTGGTGGTGCACACACGAGGTACGTACGTACATATGCATGCGCCTGATGCCCGGCGGCGTGGCGCGCTGGTGACCCCGCGAACTCCGCGACCTCAGCGCCGGCTAACGTAGACGCATGCTCGTGATGTGCTCTGTTGCGCTGCGCCCGGGTCTCGCTTTCGGCTTAGCCAGCTAGTTTCGCCGTCGTTCCCCGGCAACCCTCGCTTTCGCCTCGAGGAAGAGCAAAACGATGGGAACATCCATGCGCGCGTACGTACATATTGTTTAGTTATTACTAGTAGTAATCATAGATGTGTACAACCAGTACGTACGTCCCCCACACTCCGCTGGGTTCATGCATGAACCATCTCCTTGATCGATCCAATCATTGGCCCTGTTTGGATACTCTAACTCAGTTAGAGGTTAGAGTTAGATTCTAATCCTGAACCAACCTTAAACTAACTCTAACCAAAGAGCTGTTTGGATGGTAAGGTTAGATTGATAATAAATATTCTTTCTCAATCGTTTGACTACTTTAGACCATGTTTGGATGGGAGGGGTAACTTTTTTTACTAATTTTTTTAGTGGGCCCAAAAGAACTAACCCAAATAAGCTCCTCTAGTGTGGGCTAGTTTTTTGGGGTGGGTTAGATCCAACTAACCCAAACTAACCCATCATGGTTGGATACTTTTGGGTTATTTGAGCTCCAACTAACCAAAACTAACTCTAACTTAGGGATCCAAACAGGGCCATTGGGTAAGATGCACATATGCTATAATGTAACAGAAAGAAAATGCCAACGACCTGAAGAGGAAGTGCGTCTTCTCTAATCTTTAAATTTAAAGGAACATCCAGATCTGTATAGTTAGTTTGGGCCGTTTCATACCGGTCGGTCGGCGAGGAGTAGATTGGTAGTAGGAACTAATTGGTCTACGAACTACTAGTATTTCAACAAGGAAAATGCATAGGTTAAATTTAATAAAATGGTTGTGTGCATCCTTGCAAACCCCCTCTCACACACAAAAAAAAAATGGTTGTGTGCATTGTATAATACATAGGCCGAGGTTATTCTTTTTTTGAAAGAAAAAATGCATAGGAGCTCTTGGGTGCCCGTGAAACCTATATGAATATTTAAAAAATACCAGAAAAAATAAAAAAATCTAAAATATTGGGTATCAAATCTGATCGATCATTCTACTGACGTGTGGAGTTTCATGAAGAATCTTCGTGTAAAATCATTTGTCGAATAAGTTAGCTGAGACACTGTTAATGCTCTGGAAAAAAAATACTAGACAGACCAAAGTAGTGATCAACCCGTACAGTGCATGTGGGCAAGAAAGGCATGGCATGGGCGCATCCGCGGAGGGAGAAGGCGTCCAATTCAAAATGTTCAGAAGAGGAAATGTTAGAAATGAGCCTGGAGCTCCACAGATGTTCAAATTCAATACGAATCAGTGTTCAAGATATCGGATACTCTACTTGTTGTTGGTCAAAGACGTGATCCCCTGGACTGCTGACATTTAACTTGCCACGGCAACTGGTCAATCTGTCAGAGAACCCACTGTAATATACTACTCCCTCCGTACTATAATATAAAAGCGTTTTTTACATTAATATAAAAAACGCTTTTATATCATGGGACGGAAAAAGTACTACCCTAAAGTACTGGCACCGTCATGAGAAAACAAATCTCAGTGAACAAGGGATGAAGTTTCTCCATATACGAGCACGGATCAAACCATGTCAACGCAGTGACACACATCGCCTCGATCTTTGTACAAACTACAAAGCTCCTCCTCCTCCACCTCACAGCCTCGCCGGTCGATCGCGACCCCTTCCACTCTATAGTGATCTATACACGCCACGAACCCTAACCAGATTAAAACGAACACACGCAGCAAAAAACACAGGAACAGATTCATGGCTTCATTCTGCTCGTCTTGGTCTTCTTGGATCGGCTCTCATGGTTCCAACTCATCAGCTTGCGGAATACACCCTGCCGCTCCTCGTAGCTCGACCTCCTCCCGAAGCTGCTGCTCTTCTTGAAGCTACTGCTCTTCTTGAAGCTGCTGCCGCCCAGGCTGTTCCAGCTCCCGAGCTTCGCCTGCCTGGCGGCGGAGGCGGGGGACGCGGCGGTGGCGTCGGCCTCCGGCACCACCGGCGGCGTCACGCACCGTATGAGCGCCCAGTCCACGCCCGCGAAGAACGGGTGCCGCTTGATCTCGGCCGCCCCGCGCGCGGACCCCATGCGCCGCCGCGGGTCCCTCTCGAGCAGCCTGCCGACGAGGTCCTTGAGCTGCGCGGCCGCCTCGGCCTCGCCGTCCAGCTTCGGGTACGTGACCTGCTTCGACAGGATGTTCTTGAGCGTCACGTCCTTGGCGGGGCCCTTGAACGGCGTGCGCCCGTACACCAGCTCGTACAGGAACACCCCGAAGGCCCACCAGTCCACGCCGTTGCCGTGCCCGTTCCCGCTCACCAGCTCCGGCGCGAGGTACTCGTGCGTGCCCACGCAGTCCTTGGAGTTGGCGGTCGTCGGCTCGGCCACGAACTCGAACCGCTCCTTCGCGTCACCGTCGTCCTCGTCGCTGCCGCGGTTGGAAGAGAAGCACGACGGTAGGAGGCTCCTCTTGCGGCGGCGGCTCTGCTGCCGCACCTGCCGGCGGCGGACGGCGGGCTCCACGGACGCCGGGAACGCGAGGTCGAAGTCTGAGAGCACGACGTGACCGTCTCCTCGGAGCAACACGTTCTCCGGCTTGAGGTCGCGGTACACGAAGCCGAGCACGTGCAGGTACTCCAGAGCGAGCAGCACCTCGGCGGCGTAGAACCTGGCCGCTGCGACGGGCAGGCGGCCTCCGGGGCGGCGGCGGAGCACCGAGTGCAGGTCGCCCCCGGAGCAGTAGTCCATGAGGAAGCACGCGTAGCGTCCGGCGTCGAGGCGCGCGTACAGGGTGGGCACGAATGGGTGGTCGAGCGAGGAGAGGACGCGAGACTCGGCGAGGACGTGGCAGACACGGGAGGGATCGTCGTCGCGGAGGTCGACGACCTTGAGCGCGAAGAGCGGTGAGGCCGGCGGCGAGGACTTGAGGCGGCAGAGGAAGACCCGCGCGAGGTGTCCGTGGCCGAGCTCGCGGACGAGGTGGAGGTGGGCGAGGCGGAGGACGCCGTCCGGGGTGGCGGCACGGGCGGCGGCGAGGTGCGTCCAGTGCGGGGAGGTGGACGACGAGTGCGGCCGCGGCGAGAGCGAGGTGGAGGAGGAGAAGGACGGCAGAGAGAGCGAGCTCCGCGCGCTGAAGGTGGTGGCGGTGGTGAAGGAGGAGGTGGATGCGGAGGCGGTGGAGGTGAAGGAGAGGTCCAGCGCGCCGGCGCCGGCGTCCGCAATGGACAGTGGGAAGTGTGGGGAAATGTCAGAGAAGAGCGGGGACGGCGGGGCAGGCTCATGGACGTCCATTGGCGGATGAGGGTGCGGTGCTTCCATGGCGGCGAGAGTGAGAGGGGGCAAAGGAAGGGAGGGATTGTTTGGAGTCTGTGTGTGATGACGGGTTGGGGTTATAAAGGCGTCGCTGAGACTTGGTGCGCGCAGAATGAAGCGGGAGATCAACGGAACCGTATGGGCAAGTAGTAACTGCTAACCAGCTGGAGGGTTCATTCGGTGGCCACTGTAAATGGACCCGATCCGATCTATTACCTCTGTCCAAAAAACTTGTTTTATTTTTTATCTAGATCCGAATGTATCTAATACCAAAAAGGTATGTATCTAGACAAATCTAAAACAAACTTTTTGATACGGAGAGAGTATCTGCCAATAAGAAATGGCGCCAGGTGAATGGGCGTAAATTGTCTGTATTTTTTACATGTTTGTTATTTTTTTTATGATTGTTTTTTTTTCATGGGTCAGTGGTTATGGGACTGAGATGCGGACCACCAAGCCGAGATGATGAGGCTAGCTGTGACACCGGCAGTGCAGGAGGGTTGACAA
>NC_057805.1:379549722-379566385 GCF_018294505.1 Triticum aestivum
GATCAACAGGACCCCCGTTTCGACCGTAGGAGGTCCGTTTCCTCCGTTTTGCGGTACGCCACACCCCTCCCGATCAACAGGACCCCGTTCGGAATGTAGGAGGTCCGTTTCCTCCGTTTTGCAGTACGCCAGGCCTCGTTTCCATCGCCTGTTCTGTCCAAGCCCTCCCGATGAACACGACCACGCATTTCGTTCCGACCCAGTCGGTTGGCTCCCACGCGTTCCATTGCCTCCCGATGAACACGACGCATTCCGTTGCCTCCCCATGAACACGACGCATTCCGTTGCCTCCCCATGAACACGACGCATTCCGTTGCCTCCCCATGAACACGACGACGACGATGTTTCTCCGTTCCGACCCAGCCATGTACACAAGCCCTGGCCGTACGTATGCGCGAGTAGGCGTTCGAGACCCCGCCCGTATGTACACATACGTGGCCGTATTTTCTTTCTTGCACCCTGGCCGCTGTACGTACGTGTACATGCTACGTGCGCGCCTCTACTACAACACGTACGCGCCTCTACTACGACACGTGCGTGCCTCTACATCCACCAGTATATATGTACGTACACGTTCGCGACCACAATGACAACGCGACGTACGCTTCGACCAGGTGGGTGCCGACTGTCAGGCACTTCCTTGCGTGCGAAGATGTAGCTGGTGGGTCCCAGCAGTCAGGGGGCGAATGGTTTTTTTTGCCCGGACGCACTTCCTTGCGTGCGAAGATGTAGCTGGTGGGTCCCAGCAGTCAGGGGGGCGAATCATTTTTTTTGCCCGGACGCACTTCCTTGCGTGCGAAGATGTAGCTGGTGGGTCCCAGCAGTCAGGGGGACGTTTTTTTCATGAAATACGGTGGCCCGTCAGGTGGAGGAATCATTATTTTGCGCGTAATAAGGAGGCACTTCCTTGCTGCGGCCGTGGACCCAGCTGTCAGCCTCTCCACGTACAGCCCACGTCCGATGGAAGTCGTTCCTTGACCACGTTGACCACGCCGCGCCGAGAGCACCACGGCGGTGGACGACGGCGAGGACTAGGAAGGGGACGACTCAGAGCCGGGGAAGACGCAGCAGTGGATGCCCACGCGAAGAGGAGTACGAGGGTTCACTGGTTCGGCTGCGGTGTGAGGCTGCTGTCGCCGCAGAATAACATGGGGTGTGGGTGAGTAGAGGGATGGCCTGGCCAGCGGTGGGAGTAGTAGGGGGCGGTGAGGCCTCCGCGGCATCACAGCCGGCCACGGGAGGCAGGAGCACGCGGCACGACCGGCGCTGGTTTGGGCGGCTGGAGCAAGAAGACCAGAGGTTGAAGAAGCACTACGGCCGTTGGATGAACATCGTACGGTAACAGGAGCTAGAATCGTTCATATTGACTAAGTTGACAAAGCCCTCCGTCCCCGTCAACTTGGTAGGCCCACAAGTTAGCCTCCCACTATGCTGGGTTCCAGCTGGCAGGGGGAGTATTCATTTTTTTGTGCGTAATAAGGAGGCACTTCCTTGCGTGCGAAGATAGCTGGTGGGTCCGACATGTCAGCGGGGGGCACGTTATTTTCACGAAATACAGAGGCCCTTCCGGTGGGTCCCAGATGCCAGGTGGAGAAATCATTATTTTGCGCGTAATAAGGAGGCATTTCCTTATGTGCGGTCGTGGACCCAGCTGTCAGCCTCTCCACGCACAGTCTACTTCCGATGGTGTCGTTCGTTGACCACGTTGACCATGCCGCGCCGAGCGCATCCAAGGTGGTGGACGACGGTGAGGCCCCGGACAGCAACGAGCCGGAGATGGGAAGACGCGGGAGTAGAGTCGCAGACGGAGAGGTGTATGAGGGTTAACTGGTTCTAGTGCGGTGTGGTTCGGCAGTCGGTGGAGAAGAACAGGAGGTGTGGAGGGATGGAGGGATGGCCTGGTAAACGGTGGAGTAGCGCTTCATAGCGAAGCGTGCTAAGCAGAGCTGCTAGCAGCAGGAGGCGGGAGGTGGTCTCGGCGGCACTGGAGGAAGAAGACGAGAGATTGAAGATGGATGCCGGTCGTTGGATGTAAATCTAACGGCTAACATGTCAGAATCATTTGTTGACTAAATTGACAACGACTTGCGTTGGCTTCGACCTATTGGCCCACATTTCAGCCTCAAAAAATGTGACACGTATTCAACCCATTTATTCAGAATTTACAGTCTTTTTTTGCGTGGTAGAATTTACAGTCAATTTGATCTTTCTTTTTTGAATTACAGCCATTAGCTGGGTGGGTGAACAAATAATGTAGCATCCATGCGGCCCATTTATTTTATTTCCTAAAAAATTACAAGCCATTTGCACTTTCTCGAAATACACGATTTTGCTGGGCTGATTCTAATTATAATGTTGGGTTGGGTCAGCAATGTTATCAAAAAATAAAAAGGGGCTGAGCATTTTGTTATAAATATATTTAAATAATAAGTGATATTATTACATTCATCCTTAAATCTTACCAAGCTTTTGTACGCAATCACTAGGATTTTCGTGCCAAAACAATCCAGGATTTTATTTGTTAAGAAATTATTTTTATAAGTTAATAAGATGTGGGATATTGTTTTCTTACATATGTAAGTATCTGTTAAATAGATGATGACAATAAAAATAATATAAAATAACATATAAAATAATTTAAATATATATAATATAGTTAGAAGGGAAACATAAGTTGGACCGGGCATTCCTATTCTTATATAGAAAAATAGAACAGACCTCTGCGTTTTCTTCAAAAAAATACATAAATTGGGCTGCCAAAAATAAAACCTCGAATGGGAGGTCCATAGGCCGGTCGATACATGACGGCCCTAAGAAAATACAAACAGGCCTATGGACCTCCCATGCGAGGTCGTGGGCTGCGCATGTTAAAAATGAAAGCCTAGACGGGGCAGCCCAAAACCACGTCCAACACTTGCCAAAACTTCGTCCCTCATTTTCTCTGTGTTTCGCACACTCGACATTGTGTGGGCATTTGGACTGTGCATCATATGAAGATGTGCTATGCATGAATGTTGATCAGCATGATGGTAACTGGCTGGTAGTTCCATTTTCGACCATGAATAAAACTTCCAACATGATGTTAACCCTGTTTGAAAAGGCCGTGTTAATATAAATGCTCTGCCTCTGAAAGTTGCAGTTTCTTATCTGAAACCGAACTTGCAGTTTCTTATCTGAAACTGAAACTTGCAGTTCTTCTCTGAGAATCACATTGTCTGCACTTTTATACTCCTATGAAACTATATTTTTTGAAGTGCTAAAAATAGATCTCTAGAATTCATAAAATACTTCATATGCTCAATACTGCAAATCTGAAATTCAAAAGACATTCATATCTGAAAGTACTCTCAAAATACACAACACAAAACACAATTCACAACCTGCAAATACTGACAACCCTAAGCTCCTCCTGACAATTCACAACCTGCCCGACTATTGGGCTGGGGGGGCAGCCCCCTCCTATTCTTCGGGGGCAGACAACCGCCCCGTGAGACGATGTGAACGGCGAGGGAGACGATGGCGGGGAAGCGTCGTCGGGCCAACTGCTTTTCTCCTCTTGCAGTTGGATTCGGTCGTCGAAGACTCCACCGGCTCGCTCTGGCAGGACACCCTCACAAACGGCACCCCGTAGATGCTCGATCCTTCAATCTCTGGTGGATGCTCCATCTGGGATCGATACTCCCACCACCGCTCCCTCACGATCGGATTCGGTGAATCTGTTTGCTCCATGGCCCAGAGGAGCAGCTCTATGTACTCCGGCGCGACACCCTCCGGGAGTATCGCCGCCTTTTCGCTCTGTTGCAGATATTTGGCCATGGATGTCGCTGTCGCCGCTAGTTGGTCCTTGTTGTCAAACCAAGACTGTATCTCCAACATCCTAGCTAGCTTCACAGGGTCGCCGTCTGCGATCCCCACGTATTGGTTGTACTACTCCATCGATCTACTTCTCCACAGCACCTTCACTCGCCGGCGGAGGTTTTTGAATGGAAGAGGAGAGGAGGAGCGCTGGTTTTGGATTAGAACGGGAGAGGAGCGACGCTGGTTTTGGACTGGAACAGGAGAGGAGGGGCGGTGGTTTTGAAATGGAAGAGGAGAGGAGCGGCGCTGCATTTAGATTGGAACAGGAGAGGAGCGGCGGTGGTTTAAGAGGAGAAGAGCGGAAGAGCGGCGCTGGTCTTGGAAGTATTTTTTTGTTGTTTTGCGTATTTTGGGTCAAAGTTTGACCATGTACTGTATTTGACAAGCGAAATGTGAATGCATGTCACCAAAAATTGTATCGTTTGGTTCGTATCTGAATGTACTTTCAAATTATATTATTTTTGCAACGTATAACATATATTTTATGTGCGAAAATCATGGTCAATTATGGCCCAGAATAAAAGGGAGACTAGTTAATGTGGCGTCTCTTTCTTAATTGAAGGGTAAATTGATTTTGATTTTGATCCAGCCACAGCGCACCGGCCCTCTCGTCCAATCCTAAATCGCTACCGCACGCTCCTCTCCCTCATCTCCATTGCAAAACCACCTCCTCTCCTCTCCATCATCTCCATTCCAAAACCACCGTCTCGCCTCTCCCTCTTCTGATCTTCTCCATTGCAAAACCACCTCCTCTCCTCCCCATCATCTCCATTCCAAAACCACAGTCTCGTCTCTCCCTCTTCTGATCTTCTCCATTGCAAAACCACCACCTCTCCTCTCCATCATCTCCATTCCAAAACCACGGTCTCGCCTCTCCCTCTTCTCTATTGCAAGACCACCGTCTCTCCTCCCACCTTCCAAAGCTAGCACCGGACCACTCAGAAGGACATCTATGGAGAGGATGCAGCAGCGAATCAGGCAGATCGCCGGCGGCGACCAGGCAAAGTTAGCCAGGTTGAAGGAGATCCTTAGTTGGTTTGACAATGAGTGGGAGATTTCGAGGACGGTGCGGGCCATGTGGCAATGTATGAGAAAGAGCGAGACGACGGCGATGAGGGCGGCGATGTACATGTACTCCTCGGCGGCAGTCACGCCGCAGTCCTCTGAGTTCATCGAGTATCTCCTCTGGGCGATGGAGCAGACAGATTCGCCCGAGGCGACAGTCAGGCGGAGGTGGTGGGCGTACAGGTCGAAGGTCGAGCACCCAGAGGATAACGAATCGATCGAGTATGGTGTGCCGTTCGTGAGGGTGCAGAGTCAGCCGGAGCCACAGGAGTATTCGTTCTCCCACTGCAAGAGGAACCAGATGGCGCGACGTCGCTTCCCCGCCGTTCTCCATGGTTCCCTCGACGGTCGCCTCGTTTCAACGGCGGTGGTAGGGTTTAAGGTAAGCTTCGCACTAACCTAATCTTCCACCTGCTCATGCTTACAATCAGTGTGACAACTAATGAAAATCATGCTTACAATCAGTCTCCGAGTACTACGCCAATCACCCTAAAATAGCTCTGGACCTTTGGGTCAAAGTTGTGACACGGTGTACAAATAAAGAAAAATAGATTGGTGCTTCTTTTAGAAAAGAGTACTCCCTAGAAAACTGCCAATATAAGCTACTAGTATTTGGTTAGATGATTTGCTGCCGAGAAAGATCCGTCCACAGAGAGCGCCACACATCCCACTGGTGGTGGTGGATGCCAATGCGTGCATGCAGCATGGTTGGTGTCGGTAATTTTTACTTGGCACACCTCGCACTCTGCATATATGCCAGTTCCATACGTACATTTGTGCAGTTTCACCAAAATGCAGCTGAATAACCCTGTTTGCACAGATAATGAAAAAGCGTGATTACATTATAGTGGCACTAGTTGATGAAACACACAAAATAAATAGAAGAAAATATTGCGATAGTATCATAGTATGCCATGCCGCGAGGGCGAGATGGGCCCTGCGACGCCTCATACTGGACATCGTCCCAAGTGTCCCAGATACACCTTCTGCCAGTGATGAGCATCAGTGTACAGCGGTAGTACAAGGAGGCGCCTTGAGACATTCAAATCTCTATTTTTGTACATATCAACTAAAATTAAGCACCCCAGTTTGCAGAAACGCTTAAACATTAACAATGGGACTAGTTGATGAAACATACATTAACAAAGAGAAGCACTTTCTTTATCTACATTGGAAATGAAATGATAGAGATGACACTCGCTCTATTTTATCTGTATTATTACTTCATTTTATCAGTGACACTAGGGTCGAGCAGGTGGCAAACGAGGTGTACCGTGCGTCGCAAGGATGGAGGCCGGGGGTGCTTAGACTGGGATGCTGAAGCTGGCTCTTTCAGTCACCAACATGGATGATTCAATTCATGGGACCTTTTGGTGCAGTTCGCCTAAAATGAAGCAATGTCCCGTGAGCTAGCAGCTTCTTCTTCAATTTTTTTTAAGAAAAGGGCTCCAGCCCCGGTTCCATTTCCATCAGAAAACGAAACCCACAGAGCTTCTTCTTCATTAGTTGCAATAAAATTGAGCAACATCAAGGTTGGTTGTGAAGCTCCTGGAATTCTCAACTATAATTTGGATATCATTTGTGCAGTTCAACTAAGATCGAGCGTGAAATGTATATCTCTATTTGCACAAAAAAGGTGGAAAGGAGGGTGACTATCAAGTGATGAAACATGCATCAAATGAAAAGAAGCATGTTCCTTATCTGAATGGCAATCCTACAAGGGCAGTAGCAATTTCTAAAGCACTGGCATTGCTAGATATTAGTGTGGGCATTAGGATTAACTATGACAACCGTTAAATATGACATTACTTTGGGCACGGGAGAGTAGGCGGACTAGGACAGTTCCATTTCTAACGAAAAGAACCAACTTATCTTAATGGGAAATTTTAGCAGGACATGTAAAGAAGTGCCATTGATTCATATTACTGGAGGCATTACATTGAAAACAACATTGGTTTAACCTGTCCTTACTTTTAACAGTGCGACTGCTACATTTTACCAGTGGCATTACATAAGAGTGGCTCGGGGCAACAAACATCAGAACAGGATATCTGGGTTGGTCCTATTTTTGTTCGGTATAGCCACCTTATACTGTGTGAGGCTAGCAAATCTAGTGCTGGACTTACTCTGTTGACTTGTCCCCTAGTCCCCACTTTCTTTCCTTTTTCAACCAATAGATCGGGTTTATATTGAGTTTGTACTGCGTTTCCCTTTATTTCCCTATTAGACCTAGAGACCAGTTGGATAGCCAGTCTCTGCTACTTTTCGCCCCCATTATTTCCTCTTTCGACCAAGTCCTAGATTCAGGTAACAAATCCTCCCCCACCCCCACCCCCTTTCTTCCTTGTTTTAACCAAGTAGTACTAGATTCGAGTGCATGAACTAGTTTTACCTCTTAAACGTAAAAAAATTAGGTGGTTTTCGAACAGCCGATCGATCCTATCTACGAGGGGGCCTGAGAAATAGTAAAAGATACAAATGCAGCGACGTCAGGAGCTCGGGAAGTAGAGCAAGGCCGGTTTCGAAGGAAGTTATACCTGATGGTCGCCGGGATGTCGCTAGGTGGGCGGCGGGAGGCCGGATCTGCCCACACTACGGCAGCGAGGAAGAAGGGGTCGGAGGCCCTCCCTCGCCAGTGGTGCTTAGGAGAGAACGGCAAGGCAGGCTGATCGGGACGCGCCCAGCAGTGGGTAAGAGCCGTCGCCGAGGACGACCGCGTGAACGTTGCACCTTCTCACCTTCCCCGGCGGAGAGGATCCGGCTGGATCTGTGACCAGCGGTGAGCAGAGAGAGAGATAGAGTGTGTGTGTGGCCACCGCTGTCGTGTTTAGATCTGGAGAGGCCGAGAGAGTGTGAAGAGAGCAACACTAGCAAGCAAGCGCGGAGGCTCCTGCCTATATAGTGGAGTAGTACTAGTTTTCTTTTGTCTACCGGAGCCGGCTTGACCTCGTCAATGACTGTCGAGAAGTCTTCATGCACGTGGCCCGGAGGCGCAGTTGTCGTCGTTTTCATCTGAAGCGCCGGATTATAACATATAACACGAAAAAATGCCACATGACAAGAAATCATAACCTCACTGCCCAAAGGAGACAACATGAATCCCGACGGACAAACTAGACGAGGAACAAAGCTCAAATTAAAGATAAACTCGTAGAAAAGGGGTCCGTCGATAGATGTCCTAATTAACATAGCCGGCTTGACCTAGATGGCAGCCAAGTATTCACTGTTCGTGCATGTGCCCCCAATGACTAGCCCAACTCAGTTGTCGTTGTTTAACCCTCGCAGTGATCCGAAGCACATGACACCTAATTTTGCGAGATGACAAGAAATCTTTTTTTTTTAGATTTCTCGCCACAACTACAGCCATGTACAACACAACCTGCACGATATGTAGACGATAGCCAATCCAGGCGTGTCTGCTGGAGTCTGGTCACATGCATGGACGAACTGATCTTCCGTGTCTTGCAGGGATCGTCCAGGCACCAACGTAGTACAACACTTCTCTAGTACTATCGCTCGTCTCCCTCTTCTATTAAGTCACCCGACTTGCGGGGCCGGGGAGTGTGCCTATGGTCGGTTCTCAATTGCCGTCCCACATGTGTGTGCAAACGCAATATGACGCGCGTTCCATTCGGAGAGCAGCGTGCCAGACCGACCGACCGACCGTCTGGGGTGCGACGCGAACGCGACAGGCGTGCTGTATACTCCGTACATATGTACCGCCATTTTCTAGATGCTTTGCTCCATGGTGCGGGCGCAATCCATGGATACAAAATTAGTATACTGTATACTATTTAAGTCGAGGGCGGGGCTTTTCCTGCGCGGTAGGCGGCGGGGCAGTTCCACCTAGTCGGTTCGACAGAGACGCGAGAAGACGAGGGAGTAGGCTGCTGCAAACGTAGGGCTGTGTGATTTGACAACGAGTTACTGCTGGACAGGTGGGGCCCCATGATTTGACTTGCCATTATCATTTTAACTGCGGCGCTACGACCGGCGTGAGTCTCCCGATTCCTGACCACCTCCATACAGGTGCCTCTCCCAATGCTCCACCATGTAGTAGAGGCTGGCTCTTGCATGAGAGCCCACTTCTCCACTTTTTCCTTGCCTCTCTTTCCTCCACATATGCAAAAATGCCATGTAAAGCGCACTATTGTACTTACTTTTACTTGCTCCTACAGGTGCTTAAGCTTGCCACATAGGCATAAAGTCTGATATGGCAAGTTAATCAACAAGAGAGAGACTAGTTTGGTGACCCAAGGAAGAAACGGTGCTAAGCGCGTGTACCTAGGTGAAAAGACAATTTTGAGTCTATAGCTAATTAAATGAAGCAAACTTAGCAACACCATTTCATTGGAAGAGGTCACTCCTTGGCAAATGCAATAAATACTAGTACTCCCTGTGTCCCATAATATAAGAACGTTTTGGCACTACACTAGTGTCAAAAACATTCTTATATTATGGGACGGAGGGAGTACGAAGAAAGAGACATAGAGGAGTAAAAAATACACTTATAGCCAACCTTATAGCCAACCTTGTTGTAGTATGAGTGACTAAGGGATGACTATGTATGACATGCTAACATCAGATAGCCTAACGCACCGTGTTAAATCTCCAAGGGCGCGACCGCGCGAGCGACGCGACGGTCGTGGTAGGCGCGACCATGATACGGGCTGCTGGCAGTCCCTGGATCTGAGATCAAACGGTCGCATGCTAAGTTGCTGAAAATTTGCAGAATAACCCTCCAGGATAGGATATTCACCCATAGGTCTAGAATCACGCCATGCAACCGTTCGATCTCAGATCCAAGGGCTCTTGGAAGCCCGTATCATGGGAGAATGGAAAGCCATTACCCTGCCGTTCGCACGCTGGCAGTTCGCTCCTACTCGTCCCCGCACGTCCTTCAATACTACGGCGATTCGCTCCTAGTCGCCCCGTCCATTCACATTACGGCAGTTCCACTAATCCTAACCCTCCTCCCAAATCCATGGCGTCCCAAATCTCCACGATCGGCGGTGAGTACAAGGTTAGAACCATCACCGGCGATGAGTTCGACGTCATCTACACCCGTTCTTCCGCGACGGTGAAAGGATGCCTTTCTCGCTTCAGACGCATGTTCGAAGACTCAGATGATGAGTGGGTCGCTGGGCTAGATGTTGAGTACACCACTGTCCTGGGACGAGAGAAGGATCTAAAGGACGAAGAGACGAAGAAGCCCGCCGTGATCCAGCTTTGCGTGCATGACTTATGCTTGGTCTACCACATATGCCATGCCGACGTTGAGTGCCAGGATTTTAAGGACTTCCTCGAGAGCAACCTAGTCAAATTCGTTACTGTAGACTTTGGTAACGACAAAGAAGTCATGTGTTGGATAGGCCTCGTTGTAGGCAACACCTTCGACCTCCAGAAGAATCGGCTGGTGTCCTCTCGTCAGCCTTCAATGCTGACCCTGGCAGGAGCCATGGTTCATCCTTCGTACGGTAAACTGGAGAAACCTTCATACACGTTTCATCGTCATGCATGGCAGCGGAATGTACTAGATATAGACCACATCCACTACGCTGCAATGGATGGCTACCTTTGCTTCAATATCTACAAGGGTTGGATGAAGAGCAACAGCCAAGTGTGCGGTTCAAGCAAAGAAGTATCGGCCAAGAGGAAGAGGGACAAGGACAAAGTCGAGGACGTGGACGAGGACTCCGAGTAAGGTGGCAGTGTCGTTGCTCATGGTGGTTCTAATGCAGTGTCTACCGGAATAGTTGCAAAGTTTAATTTCAGGTGTGCTTAATTTAATTTGAGGGGTGTGTTGTGCTGAGCCCCCAGCAGAACTATGTTATGTTTCTTCTCGTTACTTTAACTCTTCAGTACGTACATACTAGTATTTCTTACATTTCATCTTTTAGTTGGTATAGTACTACCACTCGTTTCTTCACAATATATATGGCCAACATCATATAGCCAGCAGTTTAGTTGTCAAAGAATTTCAGGGTGCTTAGTTTTGTCAAAGAATTCCAGGATGCTTTGAGGGTGCTTGGATCCAAGGGACTTATTTTAGTCTGACTAAAAATAGTCTCTTTAAGAGGCTAAAGTTCCAAGCACCCCTGACTAAAGAGGGGCTATTAAAAAAATTTAGTCAGGGGTACCCCTACTAATATGTGGATTAGTCCTCTCTCTACTCATTTAACTCCTCTCCTTTAACACAGGCGAGTTCTGGATTGGAGGGTTTGGAGGATAATAAATGCTCATTAACTTGATTTTAGCCTTTTTAGTATTTGGATCCAAGCATGGGTGAGGCTAGCATGTTTTAGTCCCACTACTTTTAGTCATGGGACTAAAACGTATCCAAGCACCCTCTTAGTTTTATTTGAGGGGTGGGTTGTGCTGGACACCATTATTGTGACTAGCCTTTTTAATAGTACTATATGCATAATTTGGCGACGAGCGCTCTCTATATGTACCACCTTTTTTTTAATTTCAAGTTTTGCTCCATGGCGCAATCCATCAATACTACTATTGTACAAAAGTATACTTTTTTAAAAGGCTAGAGGACGGGGCAGTCTAGCTTGGTCGGTTTCACGAGAGGCGAGGGCCTTTGTGATTTGATGGCTCATTACTGCTGGAAGGCGGGGCCTTATGATTTGACTGCTCGTATAAATGCGCTGACGGCCTGATCAAGGAGGAGCAAAGAACCGTGCGGTATACTCAAGTTTTCCACTGGAGTAGTACTGCGACTGAGGAGCACGAAACGGCAGCCCAGTGCCATATGGCGATAAAAAATGATCTAATTTGCTAGTCATCTCATTGTTAGCATTGTTCTATTCATTCCCTCAAAAAAAAACATTGTTCTATTCATGCCTCGCAGAGAACGTGACACGTGTGGCGAAACACCCGAAGCAAAAGATGAAACACAGGAGCAAAAGAAGAAGGAAGATTATCACCCCAAATGATCTAATTCGCCGCGGAGTCGTAACTGCTTCTTCATCGCCTCCACGACCTCCATCTCCTTGCGCGTCTCCTCCGCCATCTTCTTCATTCTGTTTGTGACACGGGATTTCTCGACGCGAGCCTTCATCATCTGTTCCACGGCTGCATTACGTACCTTGACAGCAGCCGGGTGCTCAATGCGGAGCTTCGCCAACTCCTCCTTCTGTTCCATGACGAGGGCCTGCAGCATCTTCATCGAGGAACTACTATTCTCATGTAGCTTCTTCCAGCCGGCGTTCTTCTCCTTCAATAGGTCGATCTCGTGGCAGAGCTTCGCCTTGTCCTCCTGAAGTCACAGGATTTCGCCGGTCGCCTTCTTCTCTGAGGCAATGCTCTTCTTCAGCAGCATCACCAAGCCGGCGGTCAACTCCCCCTGCTGATTGAGCTCAGCGGGCATGTCGTCGAGGCTCTCCTTCAGCAACTCCATCAAGCCTTGGATGAACTCCTTCTGCTTATTGAGCTGATCGGGCATGCCGTCGAGGGGTAACGACTCCAGCTCCGCCGACTCGGCATATTCGCCTCCGCGGCTAGGGCGCTCCTGGGAGCCATCGCCTGCCCGTGAGAGATCTTTCGAGGTCTCTGCGTGGCGGCGAGCCCTCTCTTTTTTTCCGCAGCCTTGGTTGCCGCTCCCTTGTTACGAGTAGTTCTCGACCTAGAGCTCTGCTCACCGGCCATGGCAACGACGGACGAAGAAGAAGCACTTATGAGGAGGAAAGGTAGAGTAATTTTCGGTTAGGTAGTCCCCCTTTTTATAACCTAAGTACTAGCACTAGTACTAATACCTGCATAGTGGGAACACGTTCAGGTTTGGTACGTACTAGTAGGTGTGAGCAGGCTTTCGAATGTGATGGGAACAAGGTAAAGATTAATTGATGGTTTTGGTTTCGAGGCCCGAAACGGCTCCCGATGAGTTTAGCGGAACATAAATTTCAAGTACTACACTGTTCAAATGCGTAAATATTATGTTACTGTCAAAAATTGGCACAAAATACGAAGGAGACCAATGGAAGTACTACTAGCAACCCACGATTTAACTACTCGCATGCGCGCAGTGGAGTAATAATATCTTTCTTCCGCCCTCACGTCCACTCAATTTGCATGCGCTGTATTAATTGACCATCAATGAAGTGAACGACTTTACACGCGTCAAATTATCACATGGGGTGGATCTTGGTACAAAATTGCGTCCGCCCGTGTACCCGCGTGTGCGTGCGAGGGAATGAGTGCGTGCGTGGCGTGCGTGCACATCTTCGCTTCGTGCATGTACCGCCAGTATGGCTCAGGGAGGACGAGTACATTCTTCTGGAACCAGCAGCACGTCACTGTGATCAATCCACGCAAGGAGGTCGCGACAACGCATCCACATGTGCCACGTGGCTTCATGAACTGTAAGAGAGACACTATGTAGTGTGCCATTGGTATTCTAATTTACGTGTTTTGCACATACTCGAAGTACTAGTAAGGTACACGTGCATTGCACGCATCAGATTTTGCAACCAAATTATGAATAAATACCACACTATAGCATGTAAGCTCTGAGTCATATATGCCTGATGTAGCCCTTCGTTTAATTCTTATAGTTCATCTCATTCAAAATCAATTAGTTTTTATAAAAAAGCTAAGAACGCGGGAATAGGAAAAACATGGGATTATAGTGGAATGTCGTCTTGAATCCTACAGGATTGTACGAGTGTTTGATTGTGCATAGAAAAAACTCAGAATTATTTCAAAGAGGTTTGAGTGGATGGGATGTTTCCTATGAAATCTAGTGCAAATGAATCATATGGAAAAAATCCTATGGTTTACAATCCTACGAATCAAACAACCAAGATAGGAAAAATTCCTAATGATTAGAATCCTCCAAAATTCCTTTGAGAATCCTTTGAATCAAAGAAGCCCTTAATCTATTTTATGATTCATGGAATTGTGCGTTGTAAAGCATAAAGTAAAAAACAAATAATGGCAATTCAACTAGAAAAAATGTTTGGGCAGTTATGATACGGAAGATTCTAGAACAAAAGAGAACCACTGTTGTTTTGAGGTTTGTGCATTATGCTTAAGTTCAACCATGGAGTCTGCTAGATTGTACATGTGGCAAAATCCGGTGCGGGGCTAGAAGATGGTGCGAGGGGCCGAGTGGAGGGAGACTATGAAGGAATGCACAAGTGCGAGATCGATATTTAGAGAGAGGGGGCGAACACGTGCGCTGTTGCGCGCAGTGGCGGAGCCATGAAAAATAAATGAGCTAGGGGGCCAAGCATTGCTAATCCTTTACGAGGAGGGTCAATTCATGAACTTAAACCATTTTTAGCAGCAATTGTCTAATGATCACATTCATATTAGCCTCGATATATAGTGATGTTAGGGGGGAGGGGGGCAGGGCCCTTACTGCCCCTGTCTTCGCCATTGTGCACGCGTCTGAGAGATGAAGCAGAAGGCATGGATGATGAGAGGGGGACGTTGGATATATAATTAATGTGGGTGTATTATCTATATATGTTAATCCTATATAGAGAGGTATAGATTGATCGATGTCGACGTGGGAAAGAGGGTGAGACCTCAATGGATATATCGATTGATCGATTTGTGTGGAAAACTATGAAAGACCTAGCTATATACACACATACATAGAGGTACATCGATCGTTGCGCATGCACGCGTGAGAGATAAAGAATGCCCGATATGATGGAGAGGGGGGCGTGTGTGGGTGTGTGCCTTCATGGGAGACCGACCTGAAGAAAAAGATTGCATGCGTGCGATGGATAATGCCGACTGGTAGTGTGTGTGCATGCATGCACGAGAGAAAGTTAGTGGTACAATTATAAAGAGAAGACTACTTGTGGGTGTAAAAGAATAGGTGAGGTCATAATCAATGTAAAGTTGAATTCAAATATTTGAATAAGAGATCCTGATGTTTGAAACCCATGCATGCATGAATATAACGGAGATCTGCGCGATGTGGTTTGGAAACGAGCATGTTGTAATGTATACACATTGAACAAGGTCAGACTGATTTGAATTTGAGATACCTATGGCAGACATCATTTGGCCACGTCGCATCCGTGCATGGACACACTATTCTAATTGGAGATGATGGGCGGCTTTCGCATCACATATCTATATCTATACCCCTATATATATTATATATTATTATTTTTTTATTGTGTGCGGGTAACTTTAACTTTGAAAGATGGTCGTTGGATGAGGCGAATCCGATGGTCCAAAGATGGCAAATTTGAGCACTACTGGCCGTTGGATATCATCTAGATTCCACCAGATTTCGCCACATGTATAATCTAGAAGACTCCATGGTTGAACTAAAGCATAATGCACAAACATCAAAACACAAGCACTTCTTATTTGTTCTAGAATCTTCCGTATCAGAATTGCCCAAATGTTTTTCTACATGATTTGCCATTATTTGTTTTTACTTTATGTCTTACGATGCACAATTCCATGAATCTTAAAATAGATTAGCTTTCTTATAAAAACTAGATGATTTTGAATGAAATGAACTATAAGAATTAAACGAACATCTACATCATGCATATATGACTCAAAGCTTGCATGCTATGATGTGGTATTTATTCATAATTTGGTTGCCAAATCTCATGCGTGCAATGCACGTGTCCCTTACTCTAGTCTAAATGGTGTTTGTGTGTGTGTTGTGCGTGTTGAGGTGCAAATTGTCTTTTTTTTTGGGTACACGTTAAGCTTGTTCTTCCGAAATTTCAAGCCGCGCCTTGTTATGCCGAAAATTCAAGCTAGCGTCTCTGTCTATCGTGCTGCGAAACTCCCGCCTCTTCAACCCGCGCCTTGTTAGCCCGAAATATTTAAGATATATCTTTGTCTCGTTGTGCTCCGACAACTCCCTCCATCTCAACCCGCGCCTTGCTATTCCAAAATTACAACGCGTGCGAAAACCCCACCTCCTGTGAAATCCCGACACGCGAAATGCCCGTGGTACCCCTGAACCGAAAGAACCGCCTCAAATCGGTGGGGGTACTTTCGTAACTTACCCCACATTTCGGACAAGTGCGTCTCTAAGCCATGGTTCCCCACTGCCATCCCATCCGCCCACCCATTCGTACACCGAGGCCGCGAAAACCCGCGACGAAACCCCACACCCTGTTCCGTCCGCCACCCAGCCGGAGCCTCTTCCCCGACGATGTCGTCCACAGCAACACCTCGACGTCCCTCATCCACCGTACCGGATGAGGACACGTCGTCGATCTCATCGTCCCGCCGGTTCAGCCACCCCGTCCTCCACCTCCAAGGAGCTGCCCTGATGTTCCCCTCGTCTTTCGCGCCACCTCCATTCCCACACCGCCGTCTTCACCTGCACCACCGGAAGAGCATCATCATCACCGTTTCCTCGGATGAAGCTGCGGCCTAATCGGCGCCACCAAAGAGGTTGTACACTAATCGCCGCATTTTCTTCTTGATTCGATCTCACGGTGCTGCCGGCGCTCGGTCCCGAGCCGACACGACGCGGCTCCATCCACGGCGGCGTCGCCGGCCACTTCCTCCACGACGTCGCTCCCTCGGCGGCGACGTCCACATCAGTAGGAGCTGTTGCTGCTTTAGCTCTCGCCCGCGCTGCTGCTCTGCTCTTGCTCTCGGCCCCCTGCCTGGTCTGCTATTGCTATTGCTCTTGCTTGCGTTGCTGCTCTCGCTCTTGCTCTTGCTTGCGATGCTGCTCCGATTTAGCTACACTTCAGTCGACTGAATTGACTTTTGGGTCAGTCGATTTTCAGGG
>NC_057805.1:379566677-379569503 GCF_018294505.1 Triticum aestivum
GGGCGGTGGTCGCCGGCGGTGGCGGGGCGGTGGCGTGGGGATCGCCGGAGAAAAAGCTCGGCACGGGGGGGGGGCCTAGAGGGATGGCCGGGGCGGCGGCAGACCGGCGGTGGGGAGTGTTTTCGGGGCGGGCGGGGCGGCGCACCACCGGCCGCGGGCGGCGGGGGGCTGCTGTTTGGCCGGTGGTGGCTGGCGGCTCAGGGGGGTGGAGGTTGAAGATGAACCACAGGCCCTTGATTTCGTATCCAACGGCTGCAAAATCGACTAACCAGAGATGAAAAAGTCAGTCGACCGACGTGTAGCCTCACCTTGCTAGTGCGTTCAGTTTCGACAGCAAAATTCAGTTTCGACAGCAAAATTCAGTTGTGACAGTTAAGTTCAGTTTCGACAGTTAAATTCAGTTTCGACAGTTAAGTTCAGAGATGAGCGGCTGATGTATTTTACATCTAGCACTTTGTGGTTATGTATTTTACGTCATGTATTGGAGATGCTATTAGAATTCCACTCAGGTTAACGTTGTTCGTTGTCTGTCTTGTCCTGCTTCAGCCTCGGCGTCGTACAACTCACCGGAGCTGCTCCAACGACGAAACCCACCATCACAGCGGAGCAGTACCTCGGGCTCCATCTCCAGACGCCTAAGATCTTCTTCCCCTCCTCCGATAGCCAAGTCAGCCGAAGCATCCTCACCGGCCAACCCAATCACGCTGAGATCGACATGGCTTCACCAAAGAGGTTGTACACTTGTTGCATCTCTTTTTTACTCTACATGTTATATATATTATCCACTGAGCACTTGTAGTAACGGGAAATACGATTATTTTATCCTATTATATGACAAGCAGTGAGGTACCAGGCAACTTAGCTATCCGTGATGGACTCTGTTGAACGCCATCATTATTTATCTCTGCGCGTTTGAGCTGTGCATTTGTCGATGGGCCTGGGAGTTGAGCTAGTATGGCAGTGGCCTGGGTCCAAAGTAATAGAAGTAACACAAAAACAATTTTTTAGTGTAGGATTTTCCTTGCTCAAGCCTGCCTACTAGAATCGCCAGTGCTTGAAAGGAAAAGTGAATGAAAAACATCGGAATTGGAAAGTTTCCTATGGTACTACTTTTCATGAATTTGGTGCAAAGGAATGGAGCAAAGGAAAACTATAGGATTTGTTCCTTTAGTGTCTCCTTGAAAGAAAAACCGTAGGAATTCTAATTTCCACTTCTCCTCCTTTTCATATTCCTATTCATCAAGCACAAGACTAAGAGATAGTAGCATAATAGCATTATAACCGTACATTTTCTTGTGGTTTGACTTAATCTCACCATGCTTTTTTGCATCCAGTGATCTTCCAATTGTTGTGAATCAAACACCCAGATTGGCAGAAATCCTGTGTTTTTAAATTCTCTGTTTTGCACGTGCATTCCTATCCTATTCCTGTCTATTTCCTATCCCTGCATTGTTAGAATCCTCAAATTCAAACAAGCCCTTACTCAATTACTTCTGTTACAGATATGTGTCAAAGAAAACCTTGTGTGGTTTGTCCTGCTCCTGCGGCGCTGTGTTCCACCCCAGCTCAGCTGCTCCAACGACGAAAGGGTTCACCACAGCAGGGATCCGCTCTCCAGACTGTCTTTCGCCGCCTTAGATCTTCTTCCCCGCCGCCGGCAGCCACGACAACTGCATTACCATCATCAACTGAGCAGATGACCTTGAGGACTACACGGGTCCGCAAGAGAGGTCGCACTCTTCAGTGTCTGCTTACGTTATGTGTCGCTTAATATGATGAAATGCTACATTATCGTCGTGTTCACCTATTAGACTCCGAGTCAGGTCCAAACTAATGCTGAAACTTGATTTTTTTAATGGTTGTGGGGTACATATTGGGGCAGCAATCAGTACTATCTGTCTAATATCTGGTTAATCTCCGGTGTCTACTATGAGTTTCATATTGGGTGCAAACAAACATTAAAGGAGCCATTATCTGTATTTTTTAACTAAAGCTATTATCTGCCTGCTATCATTGGTTTTGGGTCTATCCATAGTTTGCTATCATCACTCTGGATTTGTGCATGCACTCCTTACATAATCTCACTATGTTTTATTCCTATGCATGCCAGTTATTGTACACAATGGAACTGATCATGTAGAGCAAAAGAGACGAGCCTTGCATGGCAATAACATTTCATGCAGACGTCATTCCATGGTGGGCGCAAAGGCAGCCCCCCCTCCACCCATTTTGGATCGTAATCAAGAGGAAGATAACTGTTCTGAGGGGGATTCAAAAGGAGAAGACCACTCCTATTTACCCCATGAGGTCTTAATTAACTTGGGTCACAAGTGTGGTTTTGGCTGTTTTGACTGCATCATTTGGTGTAACTGGTAATTCTTTGCCTTGGGATCAAATTGGCTATTGGGCAGTCAAAATTGTGACGCTCTAACTTGGCATGCTGATGTTGGTAATATCATGCATATGGTGCCTTGCATTGCTTACTGTATACATTAAAGATGTCATCTGCTTCGTTTAGACATGCTTTGTGTCAATGCCATCTGTTTAGTTTCTTTATCGTATATGTGAATCATGCAATGCCATCTTGTCTAGCCAGGCATCATATATGTGAATTTTGCAATGCCACCCTGGTTAGCCAGTCATCTTATATGTGAATTATATCATGTCATCATTTTTTATTACGTGTTAAATTTGTCAACAATTTTAGTACATTCAATTACTCTTCCTGTGCATCAGCCATTCGGCACGGTCATGGAAAAATATGGAGTGGAAACAAGGTCTTCAGAGCAGACAATGCTATCTGACGAAGCGCATGTCTTGTTGGTT
>NC_057805.1:379569560-379588784 GCF_018294505.1 Triticum aestivum
CCCTAACTTGGCAGGGTTATGTTGCTCATATCGTGCGTATGGTATCTTGCATTGCTATGTCATTTGCTTAGTTTAGACATGCTTTGTGTGAATGCCACCTGTTTAGTGTCTAATTACCATATATGTGAATTATGCAATGCCATCTTGTTGCAAGACATTATATATGTGAATTATGCAATGTTATCTTGTTGCAAGGCATTATGTATCTGAATTATGCAATGCCATGCCGTTTAGGCAAGCGTCATATATGTGAATTATATCATGCCGTCCTTTTTTGTATTTCTCATTGCTTTTGTCGACAATGTTTGTATATTCAACTGCTCTTCCTGTGCATCAGCCATTTGAATTGGTGATGGCGAAATCTGGAGTGAAAACAAGGTCTTCAGAGCAGACAATGCTACCTGCTGAAGCAGATATCTTGCTGGTTACAGATAGCTCTTCAGAGGAGGATTCAGAGGCAGATGACCAGTCCTATTATCCCCCTGAGGTGTATGCTCAAACTTGGCAGGGTTATATTACTCATATAATGCATATGTTGTATTGCAATGCTTAGTTTTTACATCATATACACAATATTGAATGCCATCTCCTTAGTTGACACATCATATATGCGATTGCCCTCTGCTCACTTCCTTAGTATATAAATCATATATTTGAATTATGTCATGCCATGATGTTTACATAGACAGCATGTATCTGAATTATGGCATGCTAACCCATTTTCTAAAGACATAATATAGTTATATCATCTCATCCTGTTTACATAGTCATCATATTTTAAATTATGTCATTCTATCCGTGAATTATATCATGCCATCATGTTTCCATCGATGGCATGTTTGTGATTTATGGCATGCCAACCACTTTAATAGACACATCGTATAGTTATATCATGTCATCCTGTTTACATAGTCATCATATTTTGAAGTATGTCATTCTATCCTGTTTAGTTAGCCATCATACATGTGAAATTGTGTCATGCTATCCTGTTTAATTAGCCATCATATATGTGAAATTATGTCCTGCTATTCTGTTTGCTTAGACAACATAAATGTGAATTATTTCATGCCCTGTTTTCTTCCCTACTATCCATTGCACCTATCTATCTTACAATGTCTGTACATTCAATTACTTTTCTTGTTTATCAGCCATTTCAATTGGAGGGAGTGATGGCAGTATCTGTGGGAGTAAAAACACGGTCTTCAGAAAAGATTGTGCTACCTGTTGATGCAGATAGAACCACGGTTGTACTTGCCCAAGAACCAGCCCCACCACACATAACCCACACTCATGCAGATTGTACCCCTACCTAGTTGGACAGAGAACCAGCTACACCCCTTCTAACCCCAACCCCAGCAGATAGACACCCAGTTCCCGTTGACACAGCACCGTCTCCACCACAGAGCACCCAAACACGAGCAGTTAGTAAGGCAACTGCAGTGCCCAAATCACGAGGACCACCACTCCGAACCCGAAGTCAACGCTTAAAGCAGAAGAAGAATTGTTCTCAGGTCAGGTTCCGTAGCTATGGTTCATACTAATTTGCTCTTGCATCATTGTATTTACTGATACCAACTAATTTCAAATTTGAAGGATGCAATTGAAACTCCAATGGCGCAACAGGTATGTTTTAAACCTGTTTCTTAAACGTGTTTGGTTGTTTGCTGTTGTAACTTGCTCTATGTTGATTTCAGTTTCAATTGAATAAACAGTTATGTTCTCATGTCATGCACATTACAAGTGTTGTTATTGCTGTGTAGTTTCCCACACTTATATTCTGTCTATGATGCTTTGTCTTAAATAGATATGATTCGAACTGTATCTATCTTGATTTGGCAACATAAACTGGAATGATATAGACCATACAGTGACCATACTACATAGATATATGTTTGTTTCATGCTGTTATCCTGTCCACCTTACTACTGAACTGGTTTACCAAAATGAGTTTCATATACTACATTGTAAACCTGAGATGTGTTTGTTTGTTTCTCTTTTAGAACGCGGATAAAATATTGGAGAAGAGTACCCTGTTATGCAATGGTAAAGGAAGTAATGCAGATAAGGTTCAAGATAGTGAGACATCCCTGTTGGTCTCCAAGAAAGCTGATAAAAACTATATTGAAGACACTGAGACAACCCCAAAGTCCTGTCTTGATGTAGTGTTCGAGTTACTGGCTACCACTGCTGGCACCAGCTCTTCGAACTCGTTGCCTGAATCAGTTCGGCTTCTTGAGTCTCAACTTCAAGTTGAAAGACATCGATCAGATGTTATGCGACAGGAAGCCGAAGGACTGAGGAAGTCCCTGCAGAATTCAGATGCATACTTTCTGGTGCAACAGCAAGCGCTGGAGGACTTAAGCGCCAAACAAGAGAAAGTTAATAAGCTTGCTAAGCATCTTGCCAGCATTATGGGTACCCAGGATATTGTTTCTTGAGGTCTTCTGAAGTGGTTTCAGTTCTGGACTTGCTTTGCTGCGGCGTTTATATGCTGCTGTGTTCCCTATATTTGCACTGGTGGCGAACTTTGATGCCCAGTGGATGTAATATGTGTAATAGCCGTGATAGCCTAGTGTAAGTTGCTTGCTTATTTATTTCCTTGTTCTCTTGTTTATTTGTTTGCTTGTAGTCAGTGCAGTTCTTTTTCTGCGGTTTGCTAGTGGCTGCAATAACCTATTTTTTAAAACTAGGCCACAATAACCATGGGCTAATATTTACTGTAGTGACACTGGTCCTCCTACGGGCCGTAGAAATAGTGGGCCTTCTACGGGCCGTATAAACAGTGGGCCTTCTACGGGCCGTAGAAACAGTGGGCCTTCTATGGGCCGTAGAAACAATGGGCCTTCTACGGGCCACAGAAACAATGGGCCTTCTACGGGCCGTATCATCAATGGGCCTTATACGGGCCGTATGATCGATTGGCCAAACATGGGCCAAACAGACCGCATTCTGGCCGTAAACGGGCTAGAGTTGGAATCGTCTGTTCATGGGCCGACCATAGCGGGCCATCGTTAATAGGCCGTATTTGATGACGCTATGAAAACGGCCCAACGTATTAACGGACCACAAATGGGCCGACTATAACCACGGGCTGAATTTGGCCCACAAGCAGAAAATGACAGTAACGGGTCGTAAGTAAACGAATGCTGGAAAATAGCCCAAGAATAAATGGGCTCTGAGAAGGCCGAAAGATAACATGGGCTGGAAACGGCCCAATGGAATAACGGGCCGTTAATGGGTATAAAGTGATACACTGTTCTTTACGGGCCAGTTTCACCACGGGCCGTTAATAGGTGTAAAGTGATACACTGTTCATTACGGGCCAGTTTCGCCACGGGCCGTTAATAGGCCAAGAGTTACATAGGGCCTCATATGGGCCGAAAGACGTCATGGGCCATACATGGGCCAGAAGTGAAAACAGGCTAGAATCATATTGGATGGCCCAGATGACGCTATTGGGCCTAATTCGAATAGGGCGTAACAGGCCTTGGGTTAGCGGGCTATAAATGGGCTATATGCGAACAGGCCGTTAACAGGCTTTCCATGGGCCGGCCCGCCACCTTTTGACCAAGTCAAACGGGCCAGCTTTCACAGGAATGGGCCTCTATTGGGCCGTGCCACGTGTCGACGTATCATAGGCGCCTTCTGTCCAATGAGTGGATTACATCTGTCCCAGCGATGAGCCGACATGTGTTTCCTCCAGCCAATGATGATTTTACACGTGGAAAATCCCCATTGGTCGGGGCTGTTAACGGGTTATCGGATCCAAAACCCGACCCGATAGCTTAACGGCGTTCCGTTACGGTGGATGCCACGTGTCGGTCACCCTTGACGAAAGCACTTCTATGACGCGCGATTTATCGTCATGGAAGTGGACACTTCCGTGACGATAATTTTGGTAATGTCATGGAACACTTCTATGACAGCACAGGTATGACTATCTTGATTCTGTCATAAAATCGTCATGGATGTACATGCATGACAGAAAACGCGACCTACTGTGACAAACATGTAACATCACGGAAGTGTATTTTTTTTGTAGTGGTACCGCCCAGGCGGAAGTACCGCACCTAGGCCGTAGTTCCGCTCTCCCAGGCGGCAGTAAAAAATTACTGCCGCGCTGGGTGCGGAAGTACCGCGCGCCCCCCTTGCGGTAGTACCGTGGCAGGCCGCGGTAGTACCGTGGGCTCAAGAAAAAACAATTTCAACCAAAAGAGATAACACCGAAGCACGGAACCTTCAAGCGAGAGACCACACCAAAGAGCTAACACACTGGACACCACAAGCACGAGCTCGGCACGAAGGAAGAGAGGCAAGAACCAACACAGACCAAAAACGAGACACAAACTCTCCAAGGAGAGGGCGGTGGCTGGAGCCACCTATGTTTGAGTCAATTGGTATGGCACCGCGAAGAATTATCCTTGGGCCCATGACCAAAACTCGTCTTTGAAGCACAAGTACCATCAAAAATGGCTAATGTGAAAGAGTTGATCACTTTATGCATAATGGGGGGAGGGAGAGTTCATTGAGAGAACAACACTCCCCCTATGTCCATGCCTACACCTAGATTAGACAACAAGTTGAGTGTGGGGTGTGCAAGGGTTCAAGCAACATTGCTCGAATCAATGATATTTAGCTCATGCCTTAACTCGCGGAATCTTGCTTCATCCAAAGGCTTCATGAAAATATCTGCAAGGTTATCATGGGTGTTGACGTAGTTGAGCTCGATCTCCCCTCGCCTAATGTGATCTCGGATGAAGTGATACCGAATCTCAATATGCTTCGTCTTGAAGTGTTGCACGGGGTTGAGAGAAATCTTGATGGCACTTCCATTATCACACCAAAGAGGTACTTTGTCACAAATGACACCGTAATCCTTTAAAGTTTGCCTCATCCATAAGAGTTGTGCACAACAACTACCGGCCGCCACATACTCCGCTTCGGTGGACGAGAGAGACACACAACTTTGCTTTTTAGAAGACCAACTTACCAAAGAGCAACCAAGGAATTGGCACCCTCCGGAAGTGGACTTCCTATCCACTTTGTCTCCCGCCCAATCGGAGTCCGAATACCCTACAAGCTTGAAGTTTGCTCCTCTTGGGTACCATAAGCCAAAGTTTGGGGTATGAGCCAAACATCGAAAGATTCGCTTGACCGCCACAAAGTGGCTTTCCTTAGGTGCGGCTTGAAACCGTGCACAAATTCCCACACTCAACATGATATCCGGTCTAGATGCACAAAGGTAAATCAAGGAACCAATCATGGAGCGATATACCTTTTGATCCACCGCTTTACCATTGGGATCGATGTCAAGTTGGCACTTGGTGGGCATTGGAGTGGACGCCGGCTTGACATCACTTAGCTTGAATCTCTTGAGCATGTCTTGAGTGTATTTGGCTTGGTTGATGAAGGTTCCTTCTCTTCTTTGCTTCACTTCGAAACCGAGAAAGAACTTCAACTCTCCCATGGAAGACATCCTGAACTTTGAGGTCATGAGTGCGGCAAATTCCTCATTGAAAGCTTTGTTAGGGGAACCAAAGATAATGTCATCAACATATAGTTGGCACACAAACAACTCCCCTTTGACCTTCTTAGTAAAAAGAGTGGGGTCGATTAGCCCAACTTCAAACCCACGATCTTGTAACAACTCGGTAAGGTGGTCATACCACGCACGTGGGGCTTGTTTAAGGCCATAGAGTGCCTTATCGAGTTGATACACATGATCGGGAAAGTAGGGATCCTCGAACCCGGGGGGTTGCTTGACATAAACCAACTCATTAATAGGACCATTAAGAAAAGCACTCTTCACATCCATTTGTTGCAACTTAAAGTTGTGATGAGAAGCATAAGCAATCAACAAACGAATAGATTCAAGGCGAGCAACGGGAGCAAAGGTTTCACCGTAGTCGATACCCTCGACTTGGGAGTAGCCTTGTGCCACCAATCGTGCCTTGTTGCGAATGATGGTCCCATGAGCATCTTGCTTGTTCTTGAAAATCCACTTGGTTCCAATGACATTGTGGTTCCCCGTTGGCCTCGGCACTAATCTCCACACCTTGTTGTACTCGAAGTTGTTGATTTCTTCATGCATGGCATTAAGCCAATCCGGATCTTCGAGTGCTTCATATACCTTTTGGGGTTCAACACAAGAGACAAATGCGTGATGTTCACAATAGTTTGCCAATTGTCTACGAGTGCTTATCCCCTTTTGAATGCTTCCAAGCACATTCTTCATGAGATGACCCTTGGTGGAGAGCTTGGATGCAATCTTGGCGGCACGACGCTCCAATTCCTCCTCGGTGGTGAGTTGAGGAGCGGTTACTTGATCATCTTGAGCGTCGTCTTGAGCTTGTTCTTGATCTTGAACTTGTTCGGAGGAGAGAACTTGACCTTGGGCATCACTTGGTGTGTCACCACCATCTTGAGCATGATCTTGCCCTTGGTCTTGTTCATGAGGTTGAGGGCCTTCACTTTGTTCTTCGGAAGCGTGTGGGCCTTGGGTTGGTGATGGCTCCACTTGAGTGGAGCATTGTCCTTCTCCTTCGGCCACAAGGGGTTCCTCAATGGGTAGTATAAAACCAACACCCATTCTTCTTATGGCTTGAGGAGGAATCTCATCACCTACATCACAAGTGCCACTTTGCTCCACTTGGGAGCCGTTATTCTCATCAAACTCCATGTTACACGTCTCCTCAATAAGTCCCGTGGATTTATTGAGGACACGGTAAGCATGAGAGTTTGTAGCATAACCAACGAATATGCCCTCATAAGCTCTAGCCTCAAATTTAGACAACTGAACACCTTTCTTGAGAATGAAACACTTACACCCGAACACCCGAAAGTACTTGAGGTTATGCTTGTTACCGGTGAGTATCTCATATGGAGTCTTGTTCAAGCCCTTGCGGAGGTAGAGCCGATTGGATGCATGACACGCGGTGTTGATGGCTTCGGCCCAAAAGTTGTATGGAGACTTGAACTCCGCCATCATGGTCCTTGCCGCATCCATCAACGTCCGGTTCTTCCTCTCCGCAACACCGTTTTGTTGAGGGGTGTAAGGTGCGGAATATTGATGCTTGATCCCCTCATCACTAAGAAACTCATCCAAGGTGTAGTTCTTGAACTCGGTGCCGTTGTCACTTCTTATTGTCAAGATCTTTGCATTGTGTTGACGTTGGGCTTCATTCGCAAAGTCAATGACGGTTTGTTGGGTCTCGCTCTTCCTCTTGAAGAAATACACCCAAGTGTATCTTGAATAGTCATACACAATCACCAAGCAATACTTCCTACCCCTAAGACTATCAAAGGATGGAGGCCCAAAGAGTTCCAAATGAAGGAACTCCAAAGGCCTCTTCGAGTAAATGATAGTCGTGGGAGGGTGAGCCGTCTCATGTAGCTTTCCTTCGATACAAGCACTGCAAGCACGATCTTTAGCAAAACTAACATTCGTTAGTCCACGGACATGGTCCCCCTTGAGAAGACTTTGCAAAGATCTCATATTGACATGGGCTAAGCGGCGATGCCAAAGCCATCCCACGTCAACTTTAGCCATTAGGTATGTCGCGGCCTTAGTGGGTCGCTCCGAAAAGTTAATCACATAGAGACCGTTCTCGACATGCCCAACAAAGGCTACTTTAAGAGTCTTGATCCACAAGAGGGCCACGGTATCAATATCAAAGAAAGTGGCAAAGCCCATGATTGCAAGTTGACGAACGGAAAGTAAATTGTATGCAAGGGACTCAACAAGCATGACCTTCTCGATCGTGAGATCATGAGAAATGACAACTTTGCCGAGTCCCAATACCTTAGAAGACGAGGCATCACCCCACTCGACATTGGTGGGCATAGATGGAATCTTGTGCACGTCCACCACCAAGTCCTTGCTTCCGGTCATATGATTTGTAGCTCCACTATCGAGCAACCACGATCCCCCACCGGAATCAAACACCTACAAAAGATCAATGCCTGGTTTTAGGTACCCATTTTGTAATGGGTCCTTTGATGTTAGTAACAAGGGTCTTAGGAACCCAAATAGACCATTCAATATACTCATGAGGAGAACCAACAAATTTGGCATAAACATGCCCATCACTAGCACGGCACAACACATAAGAAGGATTAAAGTCACCGGCTTTGTTGGAATGGGTGGCATTGCCCTTCTTGACACCGCCACCCTTCGCATTGTTCTTCTTCTCCTTGGAAGCACCCTCTCCCTCCTTCACAAAAGATTGCTTGAGAGGAGGAGGTCGTTTGGTCTTGTCATTCTTCTTCTTGTTCTTGGACTTGGGTGCGAACCCAATCCCCTCCTTGGCCACAACTTCCTTTTGATTGCTCAAAAGGTCGTTGAGGTTCTTCTCACCTTCTATGCATGACACAAGGCCTTTCTCAAGTTGCTCCTTCAACTTAGCATTCTCCTCAACAAGATGCACATGCTCACAGCAAGGGTTAGTAGCATTTGCATTATCAATTAACACCATATGAGGAAAGGTGGCTTTCTCCTTAGTTAGCTTCACTTGGAGTTGATCATCAGACTCCTTGAGGCTAGCATGAACACCCTTCAAGACTTTGTGAGCCTTGTCGATAATGTCAAACTCCTCTTTGAGTCTAGCAAGATCAACCCCAAGCTTTGCCTTCTCGAAGTTTAGCACACGAGAAACAACAAGAGCATGATCAAGATCTTTCTTTAACTTAGCATGATCATCGTTGTGTGACTCCTCAAGAGCCAAACGAAGACCACACTCTTCGTCAAGAGCATTGGAAAGATCCGAAATCTCATCGGCATAGTCACGACTATGCCCCTCCATCTTAGAGATGGTATCTTCGTGAGCCTCGATCATGTTATTGGCTTCACCAAGTTGTTCCAAGAGAGCAACGAAGTGCTTCTTGGATTTACCCTTGAGTTTACCCATAAAGGTCTCAAACTCATTCTCCTCCACATTTTCCCCTCATGTTCATCAATGCTATCCGTCGAAGAAGGATGATTAATGATGGTAGTTTTGATGGTGGGGGTTACCTTGTTGGTGGCTTTAGCCATGAGGCACTTGGCGGTGATGTTTTCATTGGGTGAGTCGAAGAGAGACATCCGTGGAGTCATCGCAATGGCAACAGAGGCCATGGCAACCGACTCACCATCTTCATCATCGTCATCACCCTCATTGTACTCTTCTTGTACCACCAATGCCTTGGGAGGAGTCTTCTTGGTGAAGTTGCTCTTGTTGGGGAACGACTTGGCCTTGTCCTTTCGGATGAGCTTGCCACCATTGTCTTCCCTCTTCTCGTAAGGGCACTCCGCAACAAAGTGGCTCACATTGCCATAATTGAAGCAAGTCCTCACTCGTTGCTTGCCCTTTGCGCCACTTGAATTGTTCTTGTTGAAGTTTGGCCTTGAGTTCTTCTTGCTCCAAAATTTCCTTGAAGCAAGAGCCATGTGTTCATGATAGGCATACTTCGCATCTTCGACGTTGCTCTCCTCTTCTTCCTCTTCATCATCTTCCTCCATACTAACCTTGGCCTTTAGAGCAAGGTTGGGCTTCTTCACTCTTTGAGAGCGAAGAACCGCATTGTCGGCGGTCTTGTCCAAGATGCTCATAGCAACGAACTCATCCAACACTTCACTTGAGGACAAGGTGTGGAAGTCCGCCTTTGACGAATGACGGAGGACATGGCTTTGTGGTAGGGCATCATTGCCTTGAGGAATTTGCGCTTGATGCAATTGTCATCTGTGTCCTTACTTCCATGATCTTGGAGAGAGACCGCGAGTTTGGTTACTCTCCGATAAAGCTCACGAGGTTCTTCATCTTCTTTCATTGCAAACTCATCGGCTTCATCTTGCACCACTTCATAGTTGGAGCGGTGAACGCTTGCGCTTCCCTGATAGAGGGAAACCACTTGTTGCCAAGCATCTTTGGCTATGGTGTAGGGCCGGAGATGAGGAAGATCTTCGGGTGGGATTGCTTCTTGGACGATGAAGAGAGCATTCTCATTGAATTGATGGTCCACGGCTTCTCTAGGAGTGAAGTTGCTTTGGTCATGCAGATAGAAACCTTCTTCAATGATTCTCCAAAGGTTAGTGTTCACATGATTTAAATGACACTTAAAATGGTAGACCCAAGAATCAAATTCCACATTCTTCTCAATCTTAGGGGCCGGACCGGCATGATTCAAATGAGTGGAAGGAAGCGGTCCACCATAGACAAGTGGAGGTTCCACATGGGAAAAGATGCCGGTGCCATTTTTACCACTAGAAGAAGGAGCTTTCTCGCTAGTAGCTTCCCCCTTGTCGGAGGTAGCATCTGTCACCTTGTTAGCGGGATCACCCACTTTCAACGGTGCGGTGGAAAGTTTAAGCCCTTCGAGAAATTTATTAAACATGCTTTCGACCTCGGTCGTCATGGAGGTTTTCAATGTGTCCAACGCCATATTGAATTCCTCACGAGAAACCGCGGTACCCCCATCTCCCGTAGACGATACCGGATTCGCACCAGAGTGCTCCTCCACACCGTCTACGACGTCAACCATACTCTTCGGACGGTAAAGTCCTTAATAAAGAGACGAGGCTCTGATACCAATTGAAAGGATCGATATAGTTGACTGAAGGGGGTGAATAGGCAACTAACAATTTTTAACTTCTCTTTACCAATTTAAACTTTGCATCAAAGTAGGTTGTCTAGATATGCAACTAGGTGAGCAACCTATATGATGCAACAACAATAAGCACACATGCAAGCAAGAGATAAAGCACAAATAAGCTTGCACAAGTAAAGGCACGAGATAACCAAGAGTGGAGCCGGTGAAGACGAGGATGTGTTACCGAAGTTCCTTCCCTTTGAGAGGAAGTACGTCTCCGTTGGAGCGGTGTGGAGGCACAATGCTTCCCAAGAAGCCACTAGGGCCACCGTATTCTCCTCACGCCCTCACACGATGCGAGATGTCGTGATTCCACTATTGGTGCCCTTGGAGGCGGCGACCGAACCTTTAAAACAAGGTTGGGGCAATCTCCACAACTTAATTGGAGGCTCCCAACGATACCACGAAGCTTCACCACAATGGACTATGGCTCCGCGGCGACCTCAACCGTCTAGGGTGCTCAAACACCCAAGAGTAACAAGATCCACAAGGGATTAGTGGGGGGATTCAAATTTCTCTTGGTGGAAGTGTAGATCGGGGCCTTCTCAACCAATCCCTAGAGAATCAACAAGTTTGATTGGCTAGGGAAGGAGATCGGGCGAAAATGAAGATTGGAGCAACAATGGAGCTTGGAGGTGAAAGAGGTCGTCAACTAGAGGAGGAAGACACCCCTTATATAGTGGAAGAACAATCCAACCGTTATCCACCAACTGAGCCTGCGCAGCGCGGTACTACCGCAGGGCCCCGCGGTACTACCGCCCACGCAGGAGAGACCAGAACAGCCAAAAATGCACTAAAGCAGAGGGCGGTAGTACTGCTGGCGCGGTACTACCGCTCCCCCTTGCGGTACTACCGCAAGGCAGGGGCTGTCTAGGGATGGGAAGGCACAGATATAAAAATTACATCCATGGCTACTTCCGCAGAGTTGGAGTCGATGCAAAAACACGACGCGGTAGTACCATGAGCCAGCAGCGGTACTACCGCGCGAGGCGCGGATGTAAAAAATTACATGCGCCCCTTACTGCCGCGTACTTGCAGAACTAAGTCAGAGACCACGGTACTACCGGTTACTAGAAGCGGTACTACCGTGGGCCCTTGCGGTACTACCGCACCACCGGGCGGTACTACCGCAAGGTCCTGCGGTACTACCGCTCCAAGTAGCAGTACTACCGCACGCCCTAGTTCAGCAAGCAAGAGCAATATTTGCATAGAGAAGGAAAACATAGGATACTCCAAAGGCTAGAGGAAAGGAGGTGCAAAGGAAGATGTGTACGTGATGAATCCACCCAACCTTTCCAACGCGGACCCCCTCTTAATAGTACGGCTTCCCTACGACTCAATACCACCGAAAAGAAACAAAGAGAAACGCCGTCTTCTATAGCCTTCGAGGGGAACCAAATCATCTTGTGCCTAGTCAATATATCTGAAATATTCGATGCACATGATTAGTCCACAAAAGCATTGTCACAATCACCAAAACCAACTAAGGGATAAAAATGCCCTTACAGCTATTGCACGATGGTTTCAAGTTCTTAGAGGGCAACTTCGAAGGGCTCAAGGGATACTTTGTGGGCCGGATAGCCAAGAGTCATCGCGGTAAGCTTTACATCGACGACGCAGGCTGGGGCCCCGAGGCCGGCTCAATTGAGTACGGGTACCGGGTCCCCTTCGGCGGAATTCACGTCTTCATTGGCAAGATCGGTGAACCGGGCCCTGAGCCGGACATCTGCACCGACATCATCGAGACGGCTCAGCGTGCGAGACCCGCCTGAGTTCAGCCCGCCATGAGCCATGCCTTCGTGGGGTTCATCCATGGAGTGGAATCTGAGGGTAAATCAGCATCTGGTGGTGAGACGATCGTTTACTCTGATGATGAGTCGTCCACCGGTGAGACCGAGTCATTGTATCAACTGCAAGACGGTCGGCTTGGGGGCTGTTCTGATGGCGACAGTATTTCGGACCCCTGCGAGCTGCCGAACTGAGTTGCAATCTTCATGGCCGGTACGCAGCCCATGCAACACTCGTCGACTGCAGCAGACTTGATTTCCGGGTCAGCAACGGTGACGGCTGCCGGGGCAGGAGGCCCTGTGCGCCCGCCGGCTCAGGTCTTAACTGACTCGTTGGATAAGCTGACAGCGTTGTTAACAACAGTGGTTAATCCGGCGGATCAAGATCAGCATAATGCGGTGGTTGCAAAATTGCGTGATGAAATAGCACAGGCCAAGGAGGAGTTGAACGTAGAAAACACTAGGATGGCCGAGGAGCGGGCCGCTTTGGATGCTCAGGCACAGCGGATTCAGTCGGAGTCTTACCGGCTCATGCTAGATCAAAACGCTTCAAATGATGTCATGAGAAGGAGGCATCGGAGTCATCTGCCCCTGGTTTACGAGGCAAGGAATCTCTTTAACACGCCAGGAGCAGGAACCAGTAACCCGGCAGTGGTAAATCGGGTCGAAACACCTGGGACGGGTACGCCGGTTCAGCCACGCACAACAGACCCGCCTCGTCAGAACAATAACCCACCGCACCACGAGCCGACGCCACCGGTTCATTACTCTAACCCTTTGGATAACATGATCACTGCGGCGTCACGGTTGGCAGCCCTCCCAGTTGAAGGCGAGTCTCCAACGGCGGTTGAAACACGGAGGGCTAGAGAGCTCCTTCAGATAGCTTTGGTTCAGCAGCAGGCTTATTCTTACAGTCGTGACAAGATTCATTCCACCCCTCGCCCGAGCCGGAGTTACAGCACACATATCGATGAACCGGCTGTGTCAAGCAGTGGACGGAACCATAACCCGCCCCAGATACGTCTCCAACGCATCTATAATTTATGAAGTATTCATGCTATTATATTATCCATCTTAGATGTTTTATATGCATTTATATGCTATTTTGTATGATTTTTGGGACTAACCTATTAACCTAGAGCCCAGTGCCAGTTTCTGTCTTTTCCTTGTTTTTGAGTTTTACAGAAAAGGAATACCAAACGGAGTCCAATTGACGTGCTAATTTTTTTATGGACCAAAAGAAGCCTCTGGGGCAAAAGAGTTGGGCCAGAAGAGTCTCGGGCTGTCCACGAGGGTGGGGGGCGCGCCCACCCCCCCAGGCGTGGGCCCCTGCCTCGTGGACGACTCGGAGACCCTCCTGATGTGAAACCAACGCCAAAAATTCCTATAAATACATAAACCCCCAGAAAATAACCTGGATTGGGAGTTCCGCCGCCGCAAGCCTCTGTAGCCACGAGAAATCAATCTAGGCCCTCTCTGGCACCCTGCCGGAGGGGGCCATCATCACCGGAGGCCATGGGGGAGGATCCCGGAGGGGCCATCATCATCATGAAGGCCAAGGACCAGAGGGAGAACCTCTCCCCATCTAGAGGGGGGCATGGAGGAGGAAGCACAAGGGGGAGAACCTCTCCTCATCTCTCTTGGTGGCGCCAGAGTGCCATCGGGAGGGGAATCATCGCCGCGGTGATCGTCTTCATCAACATCATCACCATCCTCATCTCTTTTACGCGGTCCACTCTCCCACACCCCGCTGTAATCCCTACTAGAACATGGTGCTTTATGCCACATACTATGATCCAATGATGTGTTGCCATCCTATGATGTTTTGAGTAGATATCCTCTGTCTTTGGGTTGATTGATGATCTAGATTGGTATGAGTTGTATGTTTTATTTTGGTGTTGTCCTATGGTGCCCTCCGTGTCGCGCAAGCGTGAGGGATTCCCGCAATAGGGTGTTGCAATACGTTTATGATTCGCTTATAGTGGGTTGCTTGAGTGACAGAAGCATAAACCCGAGTAAGGGGGTTGTTGCGTATGGGATAAAGGGGACTTGATGCTTTAATGCTATGGTTGGGTTTTACCTTAATGATCTTTAGTAGTTGCGGATGCTTGCTAGAGTTCCAATCATAAGTGCATATGATCCAAGAAGAGAAAGTATGTTAGCTTATGCCTCTCCCTCATATGAAATTGCAATAGTGATTACCGGTCTTGTTAACAATTGCCTAGGATAATTCCGCACACCGACCCATCATTATTCAACACTTGCTATTCATAATATTTAGTAATATATTCTAACTTTATGATAACATCACCTACTTTATGTTTTAGCTCTCCGATATCATGCAAAGTTATCCTCTTCATACCCACAACGTAGTTTTATTTCTCGTTTCTAGTTGGAAGCAAATGTTCCGTGTACGTAGAGTCGTATCAGTGGCAGATAGGACTTGAGAGAATATTGATCATACCTTTAGATCTTTGTGGGTTCGACACTCCATACTTATCACTTCCACCTTTGGAAATTGCTACGATGATTCCCTGCACTTGGGGATTATCAAGCTCTTTTCTGGCGCCGTTGCCGGGGAGCAATAGCGTGGGGTTGATATTTTTGTGTATGCTTGTTTGCTTTCTTCACTAAGTAGTTTTTGTTTTCCCTCTTTATTTTTTCTTAGTTTTGGGTGAAACATAAAAAAAATTAAAAGAATGAAAATACCAAAAAAAATTACTTGCCTCTCATGCCTAAAAAGTTTTTCAAAAAGAGAAGCGATTGGAAAGTTATGCATTGAAGAAGTGAGGGTCGACCTTGAGCACTTGTGTTCATGCTCACGGAAACAATGTAGAATTTCTCATGGAAGTTTCTCTGTAAATAATTATCCCCTTGTGTATATCCATTGTATTATAAAAATACTGTGCCAAGCTTTGGTTTTAGAATGATTAGATTGCTTGTTTACTATGTGCAGTACAAAAACAGAAACTTTGGCTGTAGTGTGTGAATTTACATTTTTTACTGGAAAGTCAAATGGGTCTGAAACGTTTTTCACATTACTTCTGTAAAAATTTATTTCATAATTGTTGGAGTTATAGAAATTTACTAAACTTCCAGATTACAACAGACTGTCCTGTTTTTGACAGATTCTGTTTTTCGCGTGTTGTTTGCTTATTTTGATGAATCTATGGCTAGTATCGGGGGGTATGAACCATAGAGAAGTTGGAATACAGTAGGTTTAACACCAATATAAATAAATAATTAGTTCATTACAGTACCTAAAGGTAGTGATTTGCTTTAGTATACTAACGGAGCTCACAAAGTTTTTGTTAAGTTTGTGTGGATGAAGTGTTCGAAGATCGAGGAACTATCAATATGAGAAGAATAAAGAGAGGCAAGATTTCAAGCTTGGGGATTCCCAAGGCACCCCAAGTAAATATTCCAAGGATACTCAAGCATCTAAGCTTGGGGATGCCCCGGTTGGCATCCCGTCTTTCTTCTTCAATAATTATCGGTATACCTCGGTTTTTGTTTCGTTCACATGATTTGTGTCCTTTTTATTTTTCTTTTTCTTTAAGAACCATGCTAGTATGAGATGTCCCTTCATTTATTTATAGAATACTTCATGTGCTTCACTTATATCTTTTAAGTATGATCTTATAGAATTGCTCTTTGTGCTTCACTTAAATCATTTGAGTATGGTCTTATAGAATGCTTCGTGTGCTTCACTTATATATTTTGAGCTTGGATATTGGTTAGTATATATTAATTGTAGAATGCTCCATGAACTTAACTTATATCTTTTGGAGTATGAATAATACTATAATCTAAAGTGGGTTGAAAGAGTGTCAACTTTAGGAATTAGTGATCCCACTATTCCGAATGAGAAGAATTTTGCTTATGTGGAGAGTAGAAAATTTTCTATGCTTGTAGATCATGAAAATAATACTTTATGTGATGGTTATATTGTTGAATTAATTGATGATGCTACTGAAAAATATTATTAGGGAGGAATATATGCTTGTAGGAGTTGCAATAATACCAAATTTTCTCTCTATGTGCTTAAAGTTTTGCAGTTATACTTGTTTTGCCTTCCTATGCTAGTTGATTCTTGTTCCTATAAATTATGTGCTTACAAATACCTAGACATAGGAAGTGGGTTAGATATAAATGTGCTAGTCATATTCTTCATGATGCTCTCTTTATGTTTTAATTCTTATCTTTTATGTGAGCATCATTGAAATCATCATGCCTAGCTAAAAGGCATTAAAGAAAAGCGCTTGTTGGGAGACAACCCAATATTTACCCTTACTGTTTTTGTGTGTTTACATGATTAAGCTACTGTAGTAATCATGTTTTATAGCTTTTGTTTCAATAAAGTGCCAAGTAAGACCTTTGGGAAGACTTGGGTGAAAGTTAATGTGATCTTGCTGTAAAAAACAGAAACTTTGCGCTCACGGGATTAGCTACCATTTTTGACAGAAGAGTGATTTTGAGTTGATTCTTGTTGCAGAAGATTAATAGACAAATTCCTCAAGTCCACAAATTTATTTCATAATTTTTGGAGTAGCAGAAGTATGGTTTATGTTCAGATAATTACAGACTGTTCTGTTTCTGACAGATCCTGTTTTCATTGCATAATTTGCTTGTTTTCTAGTTTCTATGGCTTATATTTCTAAATATAAATTGTAGAAATGATATGGTACAGTAGGAATTGTGTGAGAACAATTATGAACCTTGTCTTTGACAGTACCAAAGTGAATGGTTTACTCTTTATCATACTAACCTATCTCACGAAGTTCCGTTAAGTTTTGTGTGATTGGAGTTTTCAAGCTTTAGGTGAGATATTGATATGAGGAGAATAAGGAGTGGAAAGACCCTAAGCTTGGGGATGCCCAAGGCACCCCAAGGTAATACTCAAGGAAGACTCAAGTGCCTAAGCTTGGGGATGCCCCGGAAGGCATCCCCTCTTTCGTCTTCAGAACTATCGGTATACCTTACTCGGAGCTATATTTTTATTCATCACATGATATGTGTTTTGCTTGGAGCGTATTTTCAATTTTACTTGATGTTTGAATAAAATCGTTGGATCTGAAATCTTGAATGAAAAAGAATCCTCCCATGGCTAGTTAATTATTTGACTACTCAGTGTTCTTCACTTATATCTTTTTGGGGTAGTTTGTCATTTACTCACGTGCTTCAAGTATATCCTATGAGTAAATGGTTGAATGAATTGAATACCATAAATCTGAATTTATAAATGTTTCATATGCTTATACCATGGGTAGTAATGACTTCACACAAAATAAGTATAGGTAGTAAACTTATTGAAAGTTAGCAAACACAGAATTGGTCACTTGAACAATTCATGAAAGAATATTGAAGGAAGAGAGATTTCACATATAAATATACTATCTTGGACATATTTTGTAATTGTGAGCACTCATTAAAATATGACATGCTAAAAGGATGATGTTGGACAAGGAAGATAACGTAATGGTTTATGTTTTCTTATATCCGAAATAAAGTATATTGTCATGGATCATCCAACATGCTGAGCTTGCCTTTCCCTCTCATGCTAGCCAAATTATTTGCACCAAGTAGAAATACTACTTGTGCTTCCAAACATCCCTTAAACCAGTTTTGCCATGAGAGTCCACCATACTAACCTAAGGATTGAGTAAGATCCTTCAAGTAAGTTGTCATCGGTGCATGCAATAAAAATTGCTCCTTAAATATATATGCTCTATTAGTGCGAAGAAAATAAGCTTTATACGAACTTGTGATAGGGAAGAAATAAAAGCGACGGACTGCATAATAAAGGTCTTTATTACAAGGGGCAATATAAAGTGACGTTCTTTTGCATTAAGATTTTGTGCATCCAACCATAAAAGCGCATGACAACCTCTGCTTCCCTCTGCGAAGGGCCTATCTTTTACTTTTACCTTCTACGCTTATACAAGAGTCATGGTGAACATCACCTTTCCTTTTTACACTTTTTCCTTTGCCAAGCACTTTGTGTTGGAGTGATCCGGATATGTATATCCACTTGGATGTAGGTTTTCATGAGTCATTATTGTTGACATTACCCTTGAGGTAAAAGGTTGGGAGGCAAAACTATAAGCCCCTATCTTTATCTGTGTCCGATTAAAACTTTGAACCCATAAATATCACGTGAGTGTTAGCAATTGTGAAAGATTAAATGATAGTTGAGTATATGGAGTTTGCTGAATCAAAGCTCTGACATAGACCCTTCCTGAAAATAAGATGAATTGCAATTGTTTGATGACTGAGAATATTGTTTGTTAGTTTTCAAGAAAGTTTATGATCTATACTTTAACATGTGAATAGCTTGTTACTTGATCATGAAAAGTTTTATGAGATGAGCTACTGTTATGACATATATTGATGCTAGAAAAGGTGATTGAAATTATCATTGATCAAGCTTGTGCACCTGCTAGCATTCACACTTCATAAATTATTTCTTTTATCATTTACCTACTCGAGGACGAGCAGGAATTATGGGGATGCTGATACGTCTCCAACGTATCTATAATTTATGAAGTATTCATGCTATTATATTATCCATCTTAGATGTTTTATATGCATTTATATGCTATTTTATATGATTTTTGGGACTAACCTATTAACCTAGAGCCCAGTGCCAGTTTCTGTTTTTTCCTTGTTTTTGAGTTTCACAGAAAAGGAATACCAAACGGAGTCCTATTGACGTGCAAATTTTTGTTGATTTTTTATGGACCAAAAGAAGCCCCTGGAGCAAAAGAGTTGGGCCAGAAGAGTCCTGGGCTGTCCACGAGGGTGGGGGCGCGCC
>NC_057805.1:379588995-379635222 GCF_018294505.1 Triticum aestivum
GACCCCCCTGACGTGAAACCAACGCCAAAAATTCCTATAAATACAGAAACCCCCAAAAAACAACCTAGATCGGGAGTTCCGCCGCCGCAAGCC
This sequence comes from Triticum aestivum, assembly GCF_018294505.1. Taxonomy (NCBI): domain Eukaryota; kingdom Viridiplantae; phylum Streptophyta; class Magnoliopsida; order Poales; family Poaceae; genus Triticum; species Triticum aestivum. Next base: position 379,589,089 of record NC_057805.1, read on the forward strand.
TTTGTAGCCACGAGAAATCAATCTAGGCCCTCTCTGGCACCCTGCCATAGGGGGCTGATACGTCTCCAACGTATCTATAATTTTTTATTGATCCATGCTATATTATATTCTGTTTTGGACATTATTGGGCTTTATTACACATTTTTATATTATTTTTGGGACTAACCTATTAACCGGAGGCCCAGCCCAGAATTGTTGTTTTTTGCCTATTTCAGAGTTTCGCAGAAAAAGAATATCAAACGGAGTCCAAACGGAATGAAACCTTCGGGAACGTGATTTTCGGAACAAACGTGATCCAAAGGACTTGGACCCTACGTCAAGACATCAACCAGGTGGGCACGAGGTAGGGGGGCACGCTTACCCCCCCCTAGGCGCGCCCTCCACCCTCGTAGGCCCCACGTTGCTCCACCGACGTACTTCTTCCTCCTATATATACCTACGTACCCCCAAACTACCAGATACGGAGCCAAAAACCTAATTCCACCGCTGCAACCTTCTGTACCCGTGAGATCCCATCTTGGGGCCTGTTCTGGAGCTCCGCCGGAGGGGGCATCGATCACGGAGGGCTTCTACATCAACACCATAGCCTCTCCGATGAAGTGTGAGTAGTTTACCTCAGACCTTCGGGTCCATAGTTATTAGCTAGATGGCTTCTTCTCTCTTTTTGGATCTCAATACAATGTTCTCCCCCTCTCTCATGGAGATCTATTCGATGTAATCTTCTTTTGCGGTGTGTTTGTTGAGACCGATGAATTGTGGGTTTATGAACAAGTTTATCTATGAACAATATTTGAATCTTCTGAATTCTTTTATGTATGATTGGTTATCTTTGCAAGTCTCCTCGAATTATCAGTTTGGTTTGGCCTACTAGATTGATCTTTCTTGCAATGGGAGAAGTGCTTAGCTTTGGGTTCAATCTTGCGGTGTCCTTTCCCAGTGACAGTAGGGGCAGCAAGGCACGTATTGTATTGTTGCCATCGAGGATAACAAGATGGGGTTTTTTATCATATTGCATGAATTTATCCCTCTACATCATGTCATCTTGCTTAAAGCGTTACTCTGTTCTTATGAACTTAATACTCTAGATGCATGATGGATAGCGGTCGATGTGTGGAGTAATAGTAGTAGATGCAGGCAGGAGTCGGTCTACTTGTCTCGGACGTGATGCCTATATACATGATCATACCTAGATATTCTCATAACTATGCTCAATTCTGTCAATTGCTCAACAGTAATTTGTTCACCCACCGTAAATACTTATGCTCTTGAGAGAAGCCACTAGTGAAACCTATGGCCCCGGGGTCTATTTTCATCATATTAATCTCCCGACAACAAGCTATTTCTAGCACCGTTTTTATTTTGTTTACTTTTATTTTGCATCTTTATCATAAAAATACCAAAAATATTATCTTATCACATCTATCAGATCTCACTCTCGTAAGTGACTGTGAAGGGATCGACAACCCCTTATCGCGTTGGTTGCGAGGATTTATTTGTTTGTGTAGGTGCGGGGGACTCGTGCGTGGCCTCCTACTGGATTGATACCTTCGTTCTCAAAAACTGAGGGAAATACTTACGCTACTTTGCTGCATCACCCTTTCCTCTTCAAGGGAAAACCAACGCAGTGCTCAAGAGGTAGCAAGAAGGATTTCTGGCGCCGTTGCTGGGGAGTCTACGCACAAGTCAAGACATACCAAGTACCCATCACAAACCCTTATCTCCCGCATTACATAATTTGCCATTTGCCTCTCGTTTTCCTCTCCCCCACTTCACCCTTGCCGTTTTATTCGCCCTCTCTTTTTCGTTTGCCTCTTTTTGCCCGTCTCTTGTTTGCTCGTGTGTTGGATTGCTTGCTTGTCATGATGGCTCAAGATAATACTAAATTGTGTGACTTCACCAATACTAACAACAATGATTTCCTTAGCACTCCGATTGCTCCTCTTACCGATACTGAATCTTGCGAAATCAATACTGCTTTGTTGAATCTTGTCATGAAAGATCAATTCGCCGGCCTTCCTAGTGAAGATGCCGCTACCCATCTAAATAGCTTCGTTGATTTGTGTGATATGCAAAAGAAGAAAGATGTGGATAATGATATTGTTAAATTGAAGTTATTTCCTTTTTCGCTTAGAGATTGTGCTAAAGCTTGGTTTTCTTCTTTTCCTAAAAATAGTATTGATTCTTGGAATAAGTGCAAAGATGCTTTTATCTCTAAGTATTTTCCTCCCGCTAAGATCATCTCTCTTAGAAACGATATTATGAATTTTAAGCAACTTGATCATGAACATGTTGCACAAGCTTGGGAGAGGATGAAATTAATGATACGTAATTGCCCTACGCATGGTTTAAATTTGCGGATGATTATACAAAAAAATTATGCCGGATTGAGTTTTGCTTCTAGAAATCTTTTAGATTTGTCCGCGGGAGGCACTTTTATGGAAATCACTTTAGGAGAAGCTACTAAACTCCTAGATAATATTATGGTTAACTCTATTCTCAATGGCACACTGAAAGATCTACAAATAAAAAAGTGCATGCGATAGAATTAATGTTTTGAGTGGAAAGATGGATGAACTTATGAAATTATTTACTACTAAGAGTGTTTCTTCTGATCCTAATGATATGCCTTTGTCTACTTTGATTGAGAATAATAATGAATCTATGGATGTGAATTTTGTTGGTAGGAATAATTTTGGTAACAACGCGTATAGAGGAAACTTTAATCCTAGGCCTTATCCTAGTAATTCCTCTAATAATTATGGTAATTCCTACAACAATTCTTATGGAAATTTTAATAAGATGCCTTCTGAATTCGAGACTAGTGTTAAGGAGTTTATGAATTCACAAAAGAATTTCAATGCTTTGCTTGAAGAAAAATTGCTTAAAGTTGATGAATTGGCTAGGAACGTTGATATAATTTCTCTTGATGTTGATTCTTTAAAACTTAGATCTATTCCTCCTAAGCATGATATCAATGAGTCTCTCAAAGCCATGAGAATTTCCATTGATGAGTGCAAAGGAAGAACCGCTAGGATGCGTGCTAAGAAAGATTGCTTTGTGAAAGCGTGTTCTTCTAGTTTTTATGAAAACAAAGATGAAGATCTAAAAGTTATTGACGTGTCCCCAATTAAATCTTTGTTTTGCAATATGAATCTTGATAATGATGGGACTGAATATGACCCACCTTTACCTAGAAGGCGTTCCAAAAATTCGGAGTTTTTAGATCTTGGTGCAAAAATTGGTAAAAGTGGGATTGAAGAGAACAAAACATTAGATATTAATGAACCCACTATTTTGGATTTCAAGGAATTTAATTATGAAAATTGCTCTTTGATAGATTGTATTTCCTTGTTGCAATCCGTGCTATATTCTCCTCATGCTTATAGTCAAAATAAAGCCTTTACCAAACATATCGTTGATGCTTTGATGCAATCTTATGAAGAAAAACTTGAGTTGGAAGTTTCTATCCCTAGAAAACTTTATGATGAGTGGGAACCTACTATTAAAATTAAAATCAAGGATCATGAGTTCTATGCTTTATGTGATTGGGTGCTAGTGTTTCCACGATTCCAAAGACTTTGTGCGATTTGCTAGGTTTCCGTGATTTTTGACGATTGCTCTTTAAACTTGCACCTTGCGGATTCCACCATTAAGAAACCTATGGGAATAATTAATGATGTTCTTATTGTTGCAAATAGGAACTATGTGCCCGTAGATTTTATTGTTCTTGATATCGATTGCAATCCTTCATGTCCTATTATTCTTGGTAAACCTTTCCTTAGAACGATCGATGCAATTATTGATATGAAGGAAGGGAATATTAGATTCCAATTTCCGTTAAGGAAAGGCATGGAACACTTCCCTAGAAAGAAAATAAAATTACCTTATGAATCTATTATGAGAGCCACTTATGGATTGCCTACCAAAGATGGCAATACTTAGATATATCCTTGCTTTTATGCCTAGCTAGGGGCGTTAAACGATAGCGCTTGTTTGGAGGCAACCCAATTTTATTTTTAGTTTTTTTCTTTTGCTTCTGTTTAGGAATAAATCTTTGATCTATCCTCTGGTTAGATGTGTTTTTATGTTTTAATTAGTGTTCGTGCCAAGTTAAACCTATAGGATCTTCTTGGATGATAGTTATTTGATCTTGCTGAAAATTCCAGAAACTTTCTGTTCACGAAAATAATTGTTAAAAATCACCAGAACGTGATAAAATATTGATTCTAATTGATGCTGATCAATAAACAAATTGTCTAGGTCTTCCTATTTCGGCTGAATTTTTGGAGTTCCAGAAGTTTGCGCTAGTTATAGATTACTACAGACTGTTCTGTTTTTTGACAGATTCTGTTTTTTCGTGTGTTGTTTGCTTATTTTGATGAATCTATGGCTAGTAAAATAGTTTATAAACCATAGAGAAGTTGGAATACAGTAGGTTTAACACCAATATAAATAAAGAATGAGTTCATTACAGTATCTTGAAGTGGTCTTTTGTTTTCTTTCGCTAACAGAGCTCACGAGATTTTCTGTTAAGTTTTGTGTTGTGAAGTTTTAAAGTTTTGGGTGAAAGATTTGATGGATTATGGAACAAGGAGTGGCAAGCGCCTAAGATTGGGGATGCCCATGGCACCCCAAGATAATCTAAGGACACCTAAAAGCCAAAGCTTGGGGATGCCCCGGAAGGCATCCCCTCTTTCGTCTACTTCCATCGGTAACTTTACTTGGAGCTATATTTTTATACACACATGATATGTGTTTTGCTTGGAGCGTCTTGTATGATTTGAGTCTTTGCTTTTTAGTTTACCACAATCATCCTTGCTGTACACACCTTTTGAGAGAGACACACATGATTCGGAAATTATTAGAATACTCTATGTGCTTCACTTATATCTTTTGAGTTATATAGTTTTGCTCTAGTACTTCACTTATATCTTTTAGAGCACGGTGGTGGATTTGTTTTATAGAAACTATTATTCTCTCATGATTCACTTAGATTATTTTGAGAGTCTTAAATAGCATGGTAATTTGCTTAAATAATCCTAATATGCTAGGTATTCAAGACTAGTAAAAACTTTCTTATGAGTGTGTTGAATACTAAGAGAAGTTTGATGCTTGATGATTGTTTTGAGATATGGAGATAGTGATATTAAAGTTGTGCTAGTTGAGTAGTTGTGAATTTGAGAAATACTTGTGTTGAAGTTTGCAAGTCCCGTAGCATGCACGTATGGTAAATGTTATGTAACAAATTTGAAACATGAGGTGTTCTTTGATTGTCCTCCTTATGAGTGGCGGTCGGGGACGAGCGATGGTCTTTTCCTACCAATCTATCCCCCTAGGAGCATGCGCATAGTGCTTGGTTTTTGATGACTTGTAGATTTTTGCAATAAGTATGTGAGTTCTTTATGACTAATGTTGAGTCCATGGATTATACGCACTCTCACCTTTCCATCATTGCTAGCCTCTTCGGTACCATGCACTGCCCTTTCTCACATTGAGAGTTGGTGCAAACTTCGCTGGTGCATCCAAACCCCGTGATATGATACGCTCTTTCACACATAAACCTCCTTATATCTTCCTCAAAACAGCCACCATACCTACCTATTATGGCATTTCCATAGCCATTCCGAGATATATTGCCATGCAACTTTCCACCGTTCTGTTTATTATGACACGATCATCATTGTCATATTGCTTTGCATAATCATGTAGTTGACATAGTATTTGTGGCAAAGCCACCATTCATAATTCTTTCATACATGTCACTCTTGTTTCATTGCATATCCCGGTACACCGCCGGAGGCATTCATATAGAGTCATACTTTGTTCTAGTATCGAGTTGTAATCATTGAGTTGTAAATAAATAGAAGTGTGATGATCATCATTTTCTAGAGCATTGTCCCAAGTGAGGTAAAAAAAGAGAGAAAGGCCATAAAAAGAGAAGGCCCAAAAAAAGAGAGAAAAAGAGAGAAGGGACAATGTTACTATCCTTTCTACCACACTTGTGCTTCAAAGTAGCACCATAATCTTCATGATAGAGAGTCTCTTGTTTTGTCACTTTCATATACTAGTGGGAATTTTTTTCATTATAGAACTTGGCTTGTATATTCCAACGATGGGCTTCCTCAAATGCCCTAGGTCTTCGTGAGCAAGCAAGTTGGATGCACACCCACTTAGTTTCTTTTGTTGATCTTTCATACATTTATAGCTCTAGTGCATCCATTGCATGGCAGTCCCTACTCCTTGCATTAACATCAATCGATGGGCATCTCCATAGCTCATTGATTAGCCTCGTTGATGTGAGACTTTCTCCTTTTTTGTCTTCTCCACATAACCCCCATCATTATATTCTATTCCACCCATAATGCTATATCCATGGCTCACGCTCATGTATTGCGTGAAGGTTTATAAAGTTTGAGATTACTAAAGTATGAAATAATTGCTTGGCTTGTCATCAGGGTTGTGCAAGATGAGAGCATTCTTGTGTGACGAAAATGGAGCATGACTAAACTATATGATTTTGTAGGGATGAACTTTCTTTGGCCATGTTATTTTGAGAGGACATAATTGCTTAGTTAGTATGCTTGAAGTATTATTATTTCTATGTCAATATTGAACTTCTATCTTGAATCTTTCGGATCTGAATACTCATACCACAATTAAGAAGAATTACATTGAAATTATGCCTAGTAGCATTGCACATCAAAAATTCTGTTTTTATCATTTACCTACTCGAGGACGAGCAGGAATTAAGCTTGGGGATGCTTGATACGTCTCCAACGTATCTATAATTTTTTATTGTTCCATGCTGTATTATATTCTGTTTTGGACATTATTGGGCTTTATTATACACTTTTATATTATTTTTGGGACTAACCTATTAACCGGAGGCCCAGCCCAGAATTGTTGTTTTTTGCCTATTTCAGAGTTTCGCAGAAGAAGATTATCAAATGGAGTCCAAACGGAATGAAACCTTCGGGAACGTGATTTTCGGAACAACGTGATCCAGAGGACTTGGACCCTACGTCAAGACATCAACCAGGTGGGCACGAGGTAGGGGGCGCGCCTACCACCCCCCCGGCGCGCCCTCCACCCCCGTGGGCCCCACGTTGCTCCACCGATGTACTTCTTCCTCCTATATATACCTACGTACCCCCAAACTACCAGATACGGAGCCAAAAACCTAATTCCACCGCCGCAACCTTCTGTACCCGTGAGATCCCATCTTGGGGCCTGTTCCGGAGCTCCGCCGGAGGGGGCATCGATCACGGAGGGCTTCTACATCAACACCATAGCCTCTCCGATGAAGTGTGAGTAGTTTACCTCAGACCTTCGGGTCCATAGTTATTAGCTAGATGGCTTCTTCTCTCTTTTTGGATCTCAATACAATGTTCTCCCCCTCTCTCATGGAGATCTATTCGATGTAATCTTCTTTTGCGGTGTGTTTGTTGAGACCGATGAATTGTGGGTTTATGATAAGTTTATCTATGAACAATATTTGAATCTTCTGAATTCTTTTATGTATGATTGGTTATGTTTGCAAGTCTCTTCAAATTATCAGTTTGGTTTGTCCTACTAGATTGATCTTTCTTGCAATGGGAGAAGTGCTTAGCTTTGGGTTCAATCTTGCGGTGTCCTTTCCGAGTGACAGTAGGGGCAGCAAGGCACGTATTGTATTGCCATCGAGGATAACAAGATGGTTTTTTTATCATATTGCATGAATTTATCCCTCTATATTATGTCATCTTGCTTAAAGCGTTACTCTGTTCTTATGAACTTAATACTCTAGATGCATGATGGATAGCGGTCGATGTGTGGAGTAATAGTAGTAGATGCAGGCAGGAGTCGGTCTACTTGTCTCGGACGTGATGCCAATATACATGATCATACCTAGATATTCTCATAACTATGCTCAATTCTGTCAATTGCTCAACAGTAATTTGTTCACCCACCGTCAATTCTTATGCACTTGAGAGAAGCCACTAATGAAACCTATGGCCCCCGGGTCTATTTTTCATCATATTAATCTCCCGACAACAAGCTATTTCTAGCACCGTTTTTATTTTGTTTACTTTTATTTTGCATCTTTATCATAAAAATACCAAAAATATTATCTTATCATATCTATCAGATCTCACTCTCATAAGTGACCGGGAAGGGATCGACAACCCCTTATCGCTTTGGTTGCGAGGATTTATTTGTTTGTGTAGGTGCGAGGGACTCGTGCGTGGCCTCCTACTGGATTGATACCTTGGTTCTCAAAAACTGAGGGAAATACTTATGCTACTTTGCTGCATCACCCTTTCCTCTTCAAGGGAAAACCAACGCAGTGCTCAAGAGGTAGCAGGGGCCATCATCACCGGAGGCCATGGGGGAGGATCCCGGAGGGGCCATCATCGTCATGAAGGCCAAGGACCAGAGGGATAACCTCTCCCCATCTAGGGGGAAGGCCATGGAGGAGGAAGCACAAGGGGGAGAACCTCTCCTCCTCTCTCTCGGTGGCGCCGGAGGGCCATCGGGAGGGGAATCATCGCCGCGGTGATCGTCTTCATCAACATCACCACCATCATCACCATCCTCATCTCTTTTACGTGGTCCACTCTCCCGCACCCCGCTGTAATCCCTACTTGAACATGGTGCTTTATGCCACATATTATGATCCAATGATGTGTTGCCATCCTATGATGTTTTCAGTAGATATCCTTTGTCTTTGGGTTGATTGATGATCTAGATTAGTATGAGTTGTATGTTTTATTTTGGTGTTGTCCTATGGTGCCCTCCGTGTCGCGCAAGCGTGAGGGATTCCCGCAGTAGGGTGTTGCAATACGTTTATGATTCGCTTATAGTGGGTTGCTTGAGTGACAGAAGCATAAACCCGAGTAAGGGGGTTGTTGCGTATGGGATAAAGGGGACTTGATGCTTTAATGCTATGGTTGGGTTTTACCTTAATGATCTTTAGTAGTTGCGGATGCTATCTAGAGTTCCAATCATAAGTGCATATGATCCAAGAAGAGAAAGTATGTTAGCTTATGCCTCTCCCTCATATGAAATTGCAATAGTGATTACCGGTCTTGTTAACAATTGCCTAGGATAATTCCGCACACCGACCCATCATTATTCCACACTCGCTATTTATAATATTTAGTAATATATTCTAACTTTATGATAACAGCACCTACTTTTATGTTTTAGCTCTCCGATATCATGCAAAGTTATCCTCTTCATACCCACAATGTAGTTTTATTTCTCGTTTCTAGTTGGAAGCAAAAGTTTGGTGTACATAGAGTCGTATGAGTGGCAGATAGGACTTGAGAGAATATTGATCTTACCTTTAGCTCTTTGTGGGTTCGACACTCCATACTTATCACTTCCACCTTTGGAAATTGCTACGATGATTCCTTGCACTTGGGGATTATCACCCTGTGGGCATAACCCGGCGGGCGGCGGTGCTGATGCTCAGAATGTAGTGGATCGGGGTAGAGCACGTCGAGAGGCCAAACTAGCGGCACAGTATGTGGCCCATCAACCTACTCCGGTTCGTCCGACAACTTCGGTGGAGCCCGGTGTAACCTTTAGGAATTTGGGCGTGCCATGTTTAGTGCCAGCTCTACTTAATGAGCGTCTGCCCAAGGATTTCAAAGGTCCTCGCAAGGTGCCTAACTACACAGCCGACTTACCTCCTGAGGCATGGATCGAGAGTTATGAGATAGCCATGGAATTGCTGGATGTTAGCGATGTTGCGTGTGCTAAATATTTCCCCTTGATGTTGGAGGGGATGACCCGCACTTGGTTGAAGGGGCTCCCTGCCAACTCCATTGGGTCATGGGCCGAGTTAAAGGCCCGGTTTATCCAGAATTTCAAAGACACATGCAAGCAGCCCATGTCAATTGTGGATTTAGTCGCCTGTGTTCAAGAAGAAGGCGAATCGACGACTCATTGGGTGCGCCGGGTCTCAACAATCCTGCACTCGTCGGATCGTATCAATGCTGATTCAGCAGTCTTGATGTTGGAGAACAATTGTCGTTTTACGCCCCTGAAGCAGAAATTAGGGCGGCTCAAGCGTCACTGCAATGACATGGGAACACTTATGGCGGCTCTGGTTAAGTATGCTGACTCTGATGGTACCAAGGACCCCGAGTCTGATGATGAAAAGCCGGGAAAGGGAAAGAAGAGCAGCAACACCAAGGGGCAGCAGCATAACCCGGCGAACCAGGTAGGCAACGGTAAGCGCAAAGCTGATAATAGTTTTGACTTTGTGGCTAACACCAATACGCAGAGTAATGGTCAGCGTCGTAAGGGTAAACCGCCCCCACGGACTGGAGGGTCAGGCATCAATCTTGAGCAGCTGCTAAATCAGCCCTGCCCAAGACACGGGACGTGAGAAAGACCGTCTGAGCACCTCTGGAAGGATTGCTTTATTATGAAGGAATTCAAAAATTCAAATCTTTTTCAAGACAGTCATGGGCCGGGTGGCGGCTCAGGATCCGGCTCTCATGGACCGGGTTACGGCGGTGGCGGCTCTAACTCCGGGTTCCAAGGAAATCAAGGCAGTTATGGCAACCAGGGTGGTTACAATCAGCAGAATAATCAGGGGAATCAACAGCAGCAACAGTATGGTTATCAGAGCAACCCGAAGCAGTTGAATAGTGGACAGTATCATGTTTTCACCACTAACTTATGTAAGCGCGATCAGAAGCTTCATAAAAGGGCGGTGAATGCCGTTGAGCCGGCAGTTCCCCGTTACTTGCGCTGGTCTGAGCAGCCCATTGTGTGGAGTCGGGAAGATCACCCGCCCCGGGTTAGCGTTGGTGGTCGCACCTCAGGTTGGAGGGTACAAGTTCACCAAGGTACTCATGGACGGAGGGAGCAAACATGCTGGGATGGCTAGCAGCATCAATATCCTTTATTATGAAACTTTCCGTCGCATGGGGTCGACAGATAAAATCTTAAACCATCGAACACTGTTTTCCATGGCGTAGTGCCTGGTAAGTCGGCATACCCAGTTGGTAAGATAGCTCTGGAAGTTGCTTTTGGAGATGCGCATGACTCTAGGTCAGAGATATTGACCTTTGAAGTAGTCAAGATTCACAGCCCGTATCATGCTCTGTTTGGACGGCCGACTTATGCTAAATTCATGGCCAAGCCTTCTTATGTTTATCTGCAGCTCAAGATGCCGGGTTACAAAGGGACCATCATGGTGCATGGGAGCCTAAAGATAGCTTTGGAATGAGAAGAAGGTGATGCGGCTTATGCTGAGTCGGTTTGTGCAATGGAGGAGTTCAAATTTTATAAGTACAATGTTGATCCGGCAGATATGACTTCTTTGAAAAAGCCAATTACTGAGCAGGATCCGGCCTTGAAGTTTAAATCGGCTGATGATACCAAGATGGTTGATTTTGTTCCTGGCGATTCATCAAAGTAGTTCAGCATCAGTGCTAATCTGCATCCGAAATAGGAAAGCATGCTCATCGAGTTCATCCATGAGAACCGGGACATCTTTGCATGGAAACCTTCTGACATGCCAGGTGTACCGAGGGAACTCGCTGAGCACACTCTCAATATTGATCCCAAGTTTAAACCGGTCAAGCAGTTTCTTCGTCGCTTCAATGAAGAAAGGCGCAAGGCCATTGGTGAGGAGGTAGCCCGTCTCTTGGCGGCTGGGTTTATTGTTGCAGTATTTGATCCTGACTGGTTGGCTAACCCGGTGCTGGTACTTAAGAAGAATGGCACTTGGCATATGTGTGTGGATTACACGGATTTAAACAGGGCTTGTCCGGGTGATCCTTTCGCTCTCCCTCGTATTGATCAGATTATTGATGCTACGGCGGGTTGTCAGCGTTTGAGTTTTTTGGATGCTTATTCTGGTTATCATTAGATCAAGATGGCAGTTAAGGACCAGGAGAAGATAGCTTTCACAACTCCCTTTGGAGCCTTCTGCTATGTGTCTATGCCTTTTGGGCTCAAGAGTGCCCAGGCGACTTACCAGCGATGTGTGCAGAATTGTCTTCATAATCAGATTGGGCGCAACGTTCATGCCTATGTGGATGATATTGTGGTGAAATCTAGAAAGAAGGAGACGTTGATAGACGATTTGAAGGAGACCTTTGATAATCTCTGGGTCTATAAGATGATGCTTAACCCGGCCAAGTGTATTTTTGGTGTACCAGCAGGCAAACTCTTGGGTTTTCTGGTGTCTAACAGGGGCATTGAAGCTAATCTGGAGAAGATCAAAGCCATTACTTCATTGGCTAAACCGGCGTGTGTTAACGATGTTCAGCGTCTAGCGGGTCATATTGCGGCTCTGAGCCGGTTCATAAGCTGACAAGGTGTGAAGGCTATTCCTCTTTATCAGATGATGAAGAAGACGTATCACTTTGTTTGGAGTGATGCAGCTAATCAAGCATTTGAGGATCTGAAGAAACAGTTGGTTGAGCCGCCCGTTCTTGCTGCTCCTGTTGAGAAAGAGCCGTTATTGTTATATGTGGCTGAGGGAGTCCTGGACTAAGGGGTCCTCGGGCGTCCGGCCTGTTATTCATTGGGCCGGACTGATGGGTTGTGAAGATATGAAGGCCGAAGACTATACCCGTGTCCGGATTGGACTTTCCTTGGCGTGGAAGGCAGGCTAGGCGACCAACTGTGAAGATTCCTCCTTATGTAACCGACCCCATGTAACCCTAGATCTCTCCGGTGTCTATATAAACCGGAGAGCGTAGTCCGGATAGGACACATTCATTACCATATACACATAGGCTAGACTTCTAGGGTTTACACATTACAATCTCGTGGTAGATCAACTCTTGTAATACTCATATTCATCAAGATCAATCAAGCAGGAAGTAGGGCATTACCTCCATAGAGAGGGCCCGAACCTGGGTAAACATCGTGTCCCCCGTCTCCTGTTACCCTTGATCCTAGACGCACAGTTCGGGACCCCCTACCCGAGATCCGCCGGTTTTGACACCGACATTGGTGCTTTTATTGAGAGTTCCACTGTGCCGTCGGCAAAGGGCTCGATGGCCCCTTCGATCGTCAGTAATGACGTTGTCCAGGGAGAAACCTTCCTCCTCGGACAGATCTTCGTATTCGGCGGCTTCGTACTGCGAGCCAACTCGCTTGGCCATCTGGAGCAGATTGATAGCTACGCCCCTAGACATCAGGTCAGATTCAGAAGCTTGAACTACGTCGCGGATATCCGTGGAGACTTGATCTTCAAAGGATTTGAGCCCGCGGCGATCGCTCCCCCTCACCCCGATGAACGTGACTTAAATCTGTCATCGAATCACACCCAGGAGATGGTTCCTAATGCTGCAACGGCCTTAGAGCCAAAGCAGATCGAGCCATCCGAGGCCGCAGAGTCCGCGGCGTTGGAGCCGCTCATGGACTCAACGCCCTGTAGTATTCGCTTTAACGGAACTTCGGACTTGTCTCTGGCTATAAGTTCCGGACTGTGTACGCCCACGGACACCGAGCTAGATCGGTTATCGATCTTCGAGTTCAGCGCCGCTGACGTTTTCCAGCACTCGCCTTCGGGTGACGTGCTAAAATCTTTAAAGAATTTGTCCTTGGAGAAGGACTCACAGCCGACCTATGTCCGGTTCGAGCTAGAAATGGATGACGAGGAATTTTGCTTCCCACCCGCCACCCACTTCATAGCCACTGTCGATGACTTAACCGACGTGCTTGACTACGACTCCGAAGACATCGACGGTATGGACGATGATGCCGATAAGGAGCAAGGCCAAGACCCGCCATTCACCGGACGTTGGACGGCTACCTCTTCGTACGACGTGTACATGGTTGATACAGCCAAAGGATTTGGCGACGACAACGAAGAGCCAGGCGCGAATAAAACCTTTGAGACGCAGTCCAAGCGCCGACGCCCCAAGTGCCGTTCTAAGCCTCGTCGCTCAAAGGACGGCAACACCGGCACCGGAGAAAATAGTACTCCAGGCAACGCCGAAAACAACGAAGACCCTGTCGGAGCTACATCCGAACAGGAGGAACAGGACAACAGGCAAGACAACCCTGATGAACAGGCCATAGAAGATGACTCGGAGGATGATATTTATCGTCCACCCTCCGAGGAGGAGACAAGCCTCGGCAACGAAGACTTCATCGTGCCTGAGGATCCTCTAGAGCAGGATCGCTTTAACCTTCAGCTCATAGCCACCGCAAGGAGCCTGAAAAAGAAACAACAGCAGCTTCAAGCCGAACAAGATCTGCTCGTCGACAGATTGACTGATGTCCTGACAGCCGAAGAATACGGCCTCAAGTGCCCAACCAAGAGCTACCCAAAACGCATATTGCTACCCCAATTCAATGAGGAAGCACCGGAGCACACATCTCCCTCGCGTAATGCGGAACGACCACCACGTGGCCGAGACAGGGCGGCCGACCGGCCACCCCGCGGTCGCAATAAAGCGGCAACTCAGGCCGAACAGCAGCCTGCCCCACCGCCCCGTAAAAATAGAGACGAAAGAGTTCGGGGTCACACGTACGACCACCGGCAGATCCTGGACGATAGAGCAGGACATACAAGATCGATCTACGGATCGCGAGGATGTGCCTCGAGGCACGACGACGGCTACCTATTCGAACGTGACAAACCTAACCACGCCCGGGCCGAATACCGCAGACGGACTCCATCAGAGCTACGCCATGACGCGGCCCGATATAGAGGCGCTGCACACCCTCTCTGCTTCACAGATGAAGTACTGGATCATGAATTCCCCGAGGGGTTCAAACCCGTCAATATCGAATCATACGACGGCACAACCGATCCCGCAGTATGGATTGAGGATTTTATTCTCCATATCCACATGGCTCGAGGAGATGACCTCCAGGCCATCAAATACCTCCCATTAAAGCTCAAAGGACCAGCTCGACACTGGTTAAATAGCCTGCCTGAGAATTCCATCGGCACCTGGGAGGACTTGGAAGAGGCTTTCCTTGATAACTTCCAAGGAACTTATGTCCGGCCACCAGACGCCGATGACTTAAGCCACATAGTTCAACAACCTGGAGAACCAGCCAGAAAATTCCGGACTAGGTTCCTAACCAAAAAGAACCAGATCGTTGACTGTCCGGATGCCTAGGCCCTAGCAACCTTCAAACACAACATCTGCGACGAATGGCTACCACGCCACCTCAGCCAAGAAAAGCCGAAGTCTATGGCGGCCCTCACGGCACTTATGACCCGCTTATGTGTGGGAGAGGATAGTTGGCTGGCTCGCAGTACAAACATAGCCAACGAAACAGGCCCCTCTGAGGCCAAAAACAGCACCGGCAAGCTCCGGCGCAACAGACACAAACGCCAAAGCAATGGCGATAACACCGATGACACTACAGTTCATGCCGGATTCAGTGGCTCCAAGTCTGGCCAGCGAAAGAAGCCCTATAAAAGGAGCAGCGGAGGACCATCCAGCTTGGACCGCATACTCGATCGTCCTTTCCAGATACACGGCACCCCAGACAAACCGGCCAACCATACTAACAGAGATTGTCGGGTCTTCAAACAAGCTAGCAAGGTAAACAGCAGAAACAAGGAAGGGGAATTGCAGAGCGAGGACGATGACGAGGAGCCCCGGCAGCCGAACACTGGGGGGCAAAAGAAATTTCCCCCTCAAGTCAAAACGGTAAACATGATATACGCTACAAACATCCCCAAAAGAGAGCGCAAGCGCGCACTTAGGGACGTCTATGCGTTAGAGCCAGTCGCCCCGAAATTCAATCCATGGTCTTCATTCCCGATCACCTTCGACCGCCGAGATCATCCAACCAGCATCCGCCATGGCGGTTCAGCCGCACTGGTCCTCGACCCAATCATCGACGGATTTCACCTGACACGAGTCCCTAATGGACGACGGTAGCAGCCTCAACCTGCTCTATCAGGATACAGCACGTAAAATGAGCATTGACCCCTCACGAGTCAAGCCCACGAAGACTACTTTTAGAGGAGTCATACCAGGCGTAGAGGCCCGTTGTACGGGCTCAATCACGCTGGAGGTGGTCTTCGGTTCTCCGGACAACTTCCGAAGCGAAGAGTTAATCTTCGATATCGTCCCCTTTCGCAGTGGCTACCACGCACTGCTCGGACGAACCGCGTTTGCTAGATTTAACGCAGTGCCACACTATGCTTATCTCAAGCTCAAGATGCCCGGTCCACGCGGCGTCATAACAGTCAATGGCAATACGGAACGCTCCCTCCAAACAGAGGAGCACACCGCCGCCCTAGCAGCAGAAGTACAGAGCGGCCTTCTCAAGCAGCATTATAATCCAGCTGTCGAGCCCCTAGACACCATTACGAGGGTCCGGACCACACTGCAGCAGGACAGCTCGGCTCGTCAAGAGCCGAATTAACAATTTGACCTCTGTCCCAGCCCCGACGAGGCAATGGCACTAATACCGCGCGTACATAAACTACGCACTCAAAACCCCGTGGGAATTGACGGAGGCATAACTCGTTCACGATCCACTGTACGGCTCGACCGACCCTGGGATCCGCACGCTTTTACTTTTTCTTTTTTACGGGTTCTCTTCTCTTTTCGAGGTTTATACGGACAACCCGCTTGCAGAACACACCAAGGAGGCAAGGAGCTCTGGCTCACGAGGGAATCCCCAGGTGGTCTCTACTCAACTATTGCCATACTTGCTTTTCATACCCGCATGTAGCTCGCCCTTGGTTACGGCATGTCAAATAGCCCTACTTGCTTATCGCATTACTTGTACAAAGTACGCCTCGACGTACTAGCTACATCACAATGGTGAGTACACGGTAGCGTTAGCTTATTACTTAATTTTCCCGTTTCCTCACCTCGGTATTAATTACTCATTGCACACGTACACCATGGTATGTATTACTACGCCAAGGGCTTCATTACACCCCACATCACGACAATAAAAGTCTGAACACTTTTACAGTATAGTTTGGCACCCCGAACTTATAGCATTATATGCATTGGCTCCGAATCATGTCTTTGGTCAATAGTTGGGTTGCCCGGCTCCTGTGCTTACTACCTTACGTTCCGCTACATCGTCTAGGGTAGTAAAGGGAGAACCACTGCGATTGTGTCCTGGTTCTTCCGGATGAGCACCTCAGTAGAGAAAGCCGAAAACTGACTGTCATGATGCGGTGATAGCTGGTCAGCTGTTCGAGAGATTCCAAATTGTTGGGGATTTTTTCCGCTTCTTGCGAAGAATCAGTTCTTTCGATTAGGCGTGTATAACACCCCTAATTCGGCCTTCCGAACACCAGGGGCTTCGTCAACTTTCTTAATTGTCAAACTCCTATGGCTAAGTGAGGGCGGTAAAGGCCGCATAGTCTGATTGCCTTGTTCGTTGCGCTAAACACCTCCTTTAAGGACCAGAATGTGGAGTAAAGAGTGTTTAGATTCATCCCGAACACCCCGTACTACCTATGTGGGGGCAGAAGCCGACTACTGGTCAACCCTCAGATTTAATAAACGGCCGCACAGGAGGTAAAATTTAAATCATAAGCATTATACTACATAACATCCTCGTTCCATATTACAGGACAAGGTAATATACATGTTCTCATGGGAATATAACATCCTTCGAACATTGCTCCGCCACAAGGCGGGACCCCTCCAGAACACCATCAAAATAGTGCTCGGGTCGACGATGCTCCTTGCCTTCCGGCGGTCCCTCGGTGATCAGCTTCTTGGCATCCAGCTTCGCCCAATGCGTCTTGACGCGGGCAAAGGCCATACGCGCGCCTTCAATACAGACCGACCGCTTCACGGCTTCGAGTCGCGGACAGGCACTCACAAGCCGCTGCACAAGTCCGAAGTAGCTGCTAGGTATAGGATCGGCAAGCCACAGTCGGACTATCAGGTCCTTCATGGCTAGCTCTACCAACCTGTGTAGCTCGACCAACTGCTTCAGCTGGTCGCTGAAGGGCACCGGATGTTCGGATCCCAGATGCTGGGACCAGAATAGCTTCTCCGTAGACATCCCTTCTTCGGCTCTATAATGCTCGGCAGCATCTGACACACTGTGCGGCAGATCCGTAAACACCCCTGGAAAATCCGAATTCAGGATAAGTACAGGGAAATGTTTCTGCTACATACTTGCTACACATGGTGACAGACTTACCCGCCGTAATCTTCTTGGCTGCCTGAATTTCCTGGAGGGCGTTTTGGGCTTCGGCTCGTGCATCCTGCGCGCTCTGGCGGGCCTTGGCCAATTCGGACTCTTGCGCCTTATAATTACGCTCCAAGGACTCAAATCTCTCTATCGCACCCTGGAGCTCTTGATGTGCCTCGCCAACCCGGGCCTTGTGCTTCTCGCGCGCGGCACGTTCCGTGGCCGCCTTGTCCTCGGCCTCGGCTAGCGCCTTTCTAAGGGCTACCACCTCGGTCGTGGCCCCTAATAAAGTTTATGATACTTTAGTCTGGACGGACTATTTTTTTTTCAAAATATACCCACAGGTTCCTGCATACCTCGGCTATCCTCCAGCTGCTTCTCCACGAGCCCGAGCTCCTCCTCGGCCCGCTCCAGTTTCTGCTTCAGTCCGGAGACCTCCGCAGCATGAGCAGTGGCAGCCTGCAGTGATACCTGCTTATTCACATAGACAATTCATGTTAGACTCCTGCGATATCCATTCTTGATCCTCTGTTTGGCTTTTCCTCCCGAACACCAAACAGAGCATCAGGGGCTACTGTCTATGCTGTGATATTTTTCCTAACAATCACATTACTTACCTTAAAGCCTGTTAGAAGGCTAGTGCAGGCTTCGGTCTGTCCGCTTTTGGCGAACTGAACCTTCTCTATTACCGTGTCCATAATGACACGATGCTCATCCACGATAGAGGCGCCTCGTAGCGCCTCCAGCAGATTATCCGGTGCCTCTGGTTGGACAGAGGTCACCGATGGAACGGGCACATTACCTCCTTGGGGGGAATGCCGATCGCTGGACCCCGGAGCCGTGTAAATCTCCGGAATGGTATCCGGCTGAGGCCCGAAGGGAACTCGGGACCCCCGTATGTCCGGCGGCCAAGGAGTCATCCTGGGACGCCACCCCGATGATCTCCGGAATCTTACCACGGCCTGGGAAAGTCTTTTTGGACACCACCTCGTCATCGCCCTTGGGTGAGACGAAATGATCAGGTGGCGGAGACATGCTAGCCATCTCCTTCGAGTCCAGCGAATCCTCTATCGAGGATCGCGGGGACCCTTCGCGTGCTGGACTACAGTGACAAAGTTTAAAATATGTCAATCTTACAAACCAGGAAGGCCAGACGTTTGCAGATCCTGGTACTTACGAAGCGGCCTAAGGCTTGGTCCGGCGAGGTCGCTCCGGACTGCTATCAACATCCCACGCGGAGTTATCCGCGAGAGAGCCTCTCCCCCTCTTGGGCACCTCCGCCTCCAAACTCGTGGAGGCCTCCCTTTTCTTCCTTCCTCCTGCAGGAGGGGAGTCGCTTTCCTCCTCATCGACATCTTCGGCGGCTGAGGGGTCTGTCTCGTCGTCAGACGAGATGACCAAGGTGCTTCTTCGGCGAAGGCCACTCATGGTCCCCTTGGCCGTGGTTTTGACCTTCTTTTCCGGCACGTCATAAGGCGCCGGAAATAGCATCTCCGCAAGGAGCGGGGTTTCTTCGTCTTCGGGCAGCGGAGCCGGACAATTAATCCGTCCCGCTAGATCGGCCCAGGCCTGAAAAAGAAATTGATAAGAGGGCTTAGTATCCTTCCTCGAAGTATGTCCTTAAAGACTATACCTTGATGACTTACCGAATTCGCCTGACGCTTTAAGCTAAGCCCGCGATCTTTGGTCGAGGGTGGCGGTGTCTCGCTGGCCTTGAAGAGCACTTTCCAGATATCTTCATGCGTCGTGCCGAAAAGCCTTATCGGCGTCTGGTGCTTGGCCGGATCGAACTCCCACAAATAATAGGTCCGGCGCTGACATGGAAGGATCTGGCGTGTAAGCATGACCTGGATCACATCGACGAGCTTGATCTTCCGGGTTATCATATCCTGGAGGCACGTTTGGAGCCCAATGATCTCTTCCAAAGATCCCCAGGTCAGGCCCTTCTCTTGCCAGGAGGTAAGCCGCATCGGGACTCCGGATCGGAATTCGGGAGCCGCCGCCCAGTTGGTGTCGCGCAGCTCGGTGATATAGAATCACCCCGATTGCCACCCCTTCACCGTCTCTACAAAGGAGCCTTCGAGCCAAGTGATATTGGGCATCTTGCCCACCATGGCACCTCCGCAGTCGGCCTGTTGGCCGCGCACCACCTTTGGCTTTACATTAAAAGTCTTCAGCCATAGGCCAAAGCGAGGTGGGATGCGGAGAAAGGCTTGATACGTCCATTCTGCATCATGCTTTTATATTGATATTTATTGCATTATGGGCTGTTATTACACATTATGTCACAATACTTATGCCTATTCTCTCTTTTTTTACAAGGTTTACATAAGGAGGGAAAATGCCGACAGCTGGAATTCTGGGCTGGAAAAGGAGCAAATATTAGAGACCTATTCTGCACATCTCCAAAAGTCCTGAAACTCCATGAAAGTTATTTTTGGAAATAATAAAAATATTGAGCGGAAGAAATACCAGAGGGGGCCCACACCCTGGCCACGAGGGTGGGGCGCGCCCTACCCCCCTAGGCGCGCCCCCTGCCTCGTGGGCCCCCTGTTGGCCCTCCGGTGCCCACCTTCTGCTATATGAAGTCTTTCGTCCGAAGAAAAATCATAAGCAAGCTTCGGGACGAGACTCCGCCGCCAGGAGGCGGAACCAATCTAAGGCTCTGGCGGAGCTGTTCTGCCGGGGACACTTCCCTCCGGGAGGGGGAAATCATCGCCATCGTCATCACCAACGCTCCTCTCATCGGGAGAGGGCCAATCTCCATCAACATCTTCACCAGCACCATCTCCTCTCAAACCCTAGTTCATCTCTTGTATCCAATTCTTGTCTCTAAGTCTGGGATTGGTACCTGTAGGTTGCTAGTAGTGTTGATTACTCCTTGTAGTTGATGCTAGTTGGTTTATTTGGTGGAAGATCATATGTTCAGATCCTTTATGCATATTAATACTCCTCTGATTATGAACATGAATATGCTTTGTGAGTAGTTACGTTTGTTCCTGAGGACATGGGAGAAGTCTTGCTATTAGTAGTCATGTGAATTTGGTATTCGTTCGATATTTTGATGAGATGTATGTTGTCTCTCCTCTAGTGGTGTTATGTGAACGTCGACTACATGACACTTCACCATTATTTGGGCCTAGAGGAAGGCATTGGGAAGTAATAAGTAGATGATGGGTTGCTAGAGTAACAGAAGCTTAAACCCTAGTTTATGCGTTGCTTCGTAAGGGGCTGATTTGGATCCATATGTTTCATGCTATGGTTAGGTTTACCTTAATACTTCTTTTGTAGTTGCGGATGCTTGCAATAGGGGTTAATCATAAGTGGGATGCTTTTCCAAGTAAGGACAGCACCCAAGCACTGGTCCACCCACATATCAAATTATCAAAGTACCGAACGCGAATCATATGAACGTGATGAAAACTAGCTTGACGATAATTCCCAAGTGTCCTCGGGAGCGCTTTTCTCTATATAAGAGTTTGTCCAGGCTTGTCCTTTGCTACAAAAAGGATTGGGCCACCTTGCTGCACTTTATTTACTTTTGTTACTTGTTGCTCGTTACAAATTATCTTATAACAAAACTATCTGTTACCTATAATTTCAGTGCTTGCAGAGAATACCTTGCTGAAAACCACTTATCATTTCCTTCTGCTCCTCGTTGGGTTCGACACTCTTACTTATCGAAAGGACTACGATAGATCCCCTACACTTGTGGGTCATCAAGGCTTCACACACAACTATGAATTCGGAGATATTAAGAACGAAGTTGGGGGAAAGGTCATGGAAGTCCAGTCCATAATAAAACATCAGCCCACGAACAAATGGGTGGAGAGGGAATCCTAACCCATGGACAAAATGCGCAAGGAACACCACCCTCTCTTGAGGTTCGGGGGTAGGCACGATCTGTCCCTTGGCAGGGAGTCGATGAACGATCCCCTCGGCCAGGTATCTGGCCTCTCGGAGCTCCTTGATATCTTCCGGCTTCACGGACGAAGTCATCCACTTGCCTCCCGCTCCGGGTCCGGACATGGCTAAATGCTTTTCGGAAATAGGGAAGATGGGAGCTTCTGCGCTGGAGCTCGAGGATGGAAGGACGGAGAAGGAGGGGGTGTGGGTGAAAAGCACGAATCCTTATCCCCTTATAAAGGCTATGAATATCAGTCGCCCCCCCCCCCCGTTGGTCATAAAATCTGCCTGTTCCCAATGGGTAGTGTAAATGGCGCAGTTGGGTTACCCGCGCCCGTATTAATGGAAATCCCGCAATAAGGGGACACGATCTCCGCTTTGACAAGACGTGCCAATAAAACCGCATCTCAAGACATGGACGGCGGGCTGGCTAGCGGTTCGAAAAAAGGACTAGGCAGGTGTGGCGTCATGCTACTCAAAAGCTGTCAGTGGATAGAGCTCGTGTGAAATATATATTCTCTCTGTGGTTGTGTGTGGTACATGGCAGGTCCGGATACTATCGTCGCATTTGAAGACTATCTTGGAGTTCGGAGAAAGGAGAACCCGCCTTGCAATGCCGAAGACAATCTGCGCGCCGGACTCCTCGTCATTGAAGCTAGGTTCAGGGGCTACTGAGGGAGTCCTGGACTAAGGGGTCCTCGGGCGTTCGGCCTGTTATTCATTGGGCCGGACTGATGGGCTGTGAAGATACGAAGGCCGAAGACTATACCCGTGTCCGGATTGGACTTTACTTGGCGTGGAAGGCAGGCTAGGCAACCAACTGTGAAGATTCCTCCTTATGTAACCGACCCCATGTAACCCTAGATCTCTCCGGTGTCTATATAAACCGGAGAGCGTAGTCCAGATAGGACACATTCATTACCATATACACATAGGCTAGACTTCTAGGGTTTAGTCATTACAATCTCGTGGTAGATCAACTCTTGTAGTACTCATATTCATCAAGATCAATCAAGCATGAAGTAGGGTATTACCTCCATAGAGAGGGCCCGAACCTGGGTAAACATCGTGTCCCCCATCTCCTGTTACCATCGCCTAGACGCACAGTTCGGGACCCCCTACCCGAGATCCGCCGGTTTTGACACCGACAGTGGCTGCTAATGCCCGGGCTGTCAGCATGGCTGTTGTGGTGGAACAGAAGGAAGAAGGCAAGGAATATCCGGTTCAATGGCCGGTTTACTACATCAATGAGGTGCTTATTGAGTCCAAACAGAAATATCTGCATTGGCAGAAACTTGTATATGGGGTGTTCATGGCCAGTCGGAAGCTTAAGCAGTATTTTTTGGGTCATCCTATCACTGTGGTTAGTTCTGCTCCTTTAGGGGATATTATTCAGAACAGAGAAGCCACAGGTCGGATAGCCAAGTGGGCCATTGAGCTTGGGCCTCATGGTTTGAAATATGTGCCTCGCACGGCCATCAAGTCTCAGGCACTGGTGGATTTCATCAATGACTAGACAGAGCTGCAGATGCCCGAGGAAAAGCCAGATAACACATATTGGACTATTCACTTTGATGGGTCCAGACAATTGGAGGGCTCGGGGGCTGGAGTCGTGCTCGCTTCCCCTCGAGGTGATAAATTCTGTTATGTTCTTCGTTTGATGTTCCCTTGCACTAACAATGCAGCTGAATATGAGGCCTTGCTCCACGGTCTTCGGATGGCTAAGGAGATGAACTTAAGCCGGGTAAGGTGTTTTGGCGACTCAGATTTGGTGGCTCAACAAGTTTCTGGTACTTGGGATTCCAAGGATCCAATCATGGCGGCTTATCGACGAGAAGTGGATATTATTGCTGGTCACTTCAAGGGTTATCAGGTTGAGCATATCGATAGGCGGAAGAATGAAGCGGTTGATGCCTTAAGCCGGTTGGGTTCTCAACGTAAACCGGTGCTGCCTAATTTCTTTCTTGACGTTTTGCATAATCCGTCGGTCAAGTTACCTATAGAGGAGGATTTGGCTATTCCTGACCCGGAAGCTCAGTTGGTGGCAGCTCTTCATGTAATCCTGATTGGACGGTTCCATATTTGGCTTATATGACCTGGGGCGAGTTACCCGAGGATGAAACTTTGGCCAGGCAAATAACCCAGCGATCCAAGTCAATGACTATTGTCAATGGGGAGTTACATCATCGCAGTGTCATAGGGGCGTTTCAACATTGTGTTTCACCTGAAGAAGGCTGTGAGATTCTGTGCGAGATTCATGAAGGGGATTATGGCCACCATGCTGGTTCTAAGTCTCTTGTGGCCAAGGCTTTTCGTCATGGATTTTATTGGCTGACGGCTCATGCTGATGCTGAGGATCTGGTCAGTAAATGTGACGGATGTCAGAAATTTTCACGACGAGCCCATGTACCGGCTCAAGAATTGAGGATGATTCCAATTACTTGGCTGTTTGCAGTTTGGGGGCTTGATATGGTTGGGCCTTTTAAGAGGTCCAAGGATAAGAAGACCCACCTTTTGGTGGCCGTTGATAAGTTCACTAAGTGGGTAGAGGTAGAGCCGGTAGTAAGTGTGATGCAGCAATGGCGGTTCAATTCATGAAGAAGGTGATCTTCCATTTTGGCTTTCCACACAGCATTATAACAGACAATGGCACTAATCTCTCCAAGGGTGCTATGAAAGAATTCTGTCAACGTGAGCATATCCGGCTTGATGTATCATCAGTGGCTCACCCCCAATCTAATGGTCAAGCTGAGAGAGCCAATCAAGAGATCTTGAGAGGCATCAAGCCCCGGCTTATGGTTCCCTTGCAAAGGACGCCGGGTTGTTAGGTGGAGGAGTTACCTTCCGTGTTATGGAGCATTAATACCACCCCCAATAGGTCTACGGGTTACACGCCTTTCTTCATGGTTTACGGAGCAGAGGCGGTTCTCCCTAGTGACATCCGTCATGACTCGCCCCGTGTGGGGGGCTTATGTTGAAGCGGACAATGAAAAAGCACGTCAGGACACACTGGACCTGTTAGATGAGGAGCGTGATATCTCCGCGGCTCGTTCGGCAATTTACCAGCAAGATCTGCGCCATTACCACAGCCGCCGGGTTAAAACCAGAACTTTCCAAGAAGGCGATCTAGTGCTCTGGCTCATCCAGGATCAGACTGATATGCACAAGTTATACCCACCTTGGGAAGGACCCTTTGTGGTCAGCAAGAATCTGAACAACGGGTCATACCACCTTATCGATGTTTGAGAGCACAAAGACTCACATAAGTCGGAGGAGGAGACCCACCGGCCCTGAAATATTGCTCATCTTCGGCCTTACTACACCTGAGCCACCGACTCTTTTGATGTACATATTTTGACAATGTATATATTATGATCAATATAATAAAGTCGGCATCCCTGTTAAAGCAGGGCCTCTGTCGTTTTCTCTTTAAAACAACGAGTTTTTGGTCACTTGGGGGCTTCTGCTTTATAGAGCAAAGTTACAATTCCCTTTGATCCGGCTTATAGGCCACACATAAAAAAAACTTGGGGGCTTGTTACCCAGGGTAAATGGACCAAAGAGAGAGTCTTTTGCAAAAGCATGACTCAAACATAGGTGCCCATTGAGCATAGCTCAGAAATATTGCTTGGGGCTCTTTTGTTCTAAAGAACAAGAGTTGCTATAACCCTTGTGATAGGCTTAAAAGCCAGGCTTGGAAGCCAGGTGTATTCACCTAAAACCCTAGGTTATCCTGCCTTTTTAAGTAAGCCACTCCGCCCAGGTATTCCTGGAATGACCCGCTGAACGTTTGACAAGTCAATCTTATGTAGACCCTGAACTTGTCAAAGTTAAAACGATGATTGGTTGTGTGAGGACCATCTTATAAGGTTTGTAAAACGGTTTAACTCAGTGGCCTGTGCAGCCCGTGAAAGCACTCGATTTTCGGCCTGGCAGCCCATGAAAAGCCTCGTTTTCGCTTGTTTTTATTTGACAGATCTTTTAAGATTTATTTGATAAATTTATAAGGTTTTATCATCACAATTCACTGGTGTTTATTAACCCCGCTCGGCTTTCGACTATAAGTCATCAGTACATGATAAGTTAAGATCCGGTGTTTATTAACCCGGCCTGGTTTTTGGCCATAAGTCGCCAAGTATGAAATAAGATAATATCCGGTGTTTATTAACCCAGCCTGGCTTTGTTCATAAGTTGGGAATATATGATAATCACCAGTGCTCAAATTTGGGTTATCACCCTTACTACACTGGATTGGTAAGCTAACAGTGTGATCAAATATCACAGGTATGATATATTTCAATTATATATGGTTATTCTTAAGTCCAGCCTTGGTTATAAACTACGTTAGTTTCCCATGGTTTTCTATTGGGCATTATAACCCGTCTAGCGGTAAACCGCTAGGACATTTTTAAATCTACTGTATGCAAGAACAGATTCACAATTGCTAATATCATGCGCATACATGTCATATTTTAACACAGCGGATTAGCAGTGTCATGCAAAGTAAATATGCACGATGGCATAGTAGATCAAGAGTTTAAGCTAGCCTATTACAAGGTGTTCGGTGCCCAACAGAATAATTGTTTTTCAACAAGTCTTGCAGAAAGCAGATAATAAACCGGCCACCGGTTTATGAATCTTGTCCGGGCTGACTTGAAGGTGAAGGATCATCCAGCGCCGGCTCATCTTCCTCTTCTCTACCCAGTGGCTGGAAGTCAATGGTTGTCCAATCGATCCCAGTTAAGGCTTTGAATACAGCTTCATCACTTATAAGTGTGGATGGATCAACATCAGGGGCATAGGTATGCTTACGGATTGGAGGGATAAGATTTGGAGCATCATAGGTTGGCGCATTAACTCTCTTGTTGTTGGCATCATAAATCGACTGATAATGTGAAAGATCGGTCTCTTCAGCCAATTTGCTAGCCAATGGGCGCACTTCCCTCGTCAAGGCTCTGAGGTCATCGTTATCAAAGTCTGACCCATCCTCTTTTATGCTCGGATAGCCGTTTCCCACATCAGCCGGATCAAGATCAGGTATCCATGCTTTGTCCTGAGTTAGTGCGGTAAGAGCACATGCCCTTGCAGCTGATCTCTTTAGTTCTTCGAACCGGGCAGGCATCATCGACAGCCTTTCCAATGTTTCCTTGATCAAAGTTGGGGCCGGATTGTTATGGGAAGCTGTGCAGATGATCCTTTGTGCGCCGGTATATAGTTGCTCTATAAGTGTATAGGCAGCCTTCAGTTTTTCCCGCATATCCGAGCCAAGATGAGAATGCGAGATCCTGCATCATCACAAACACCGGTAAATCGGCAGTTTATTGGATAATACATGTTTAAAGATTACGAAGAAGCTATTTACCAAAAAGGTAGCAGTCATGGCATTTATTTGTTGTTTCAAGCCAGTCAGCTCCTCTGCCACCGGATTAAGGGTTGCCTCAGCGTCCTCAGCCCTCTTTAACATAGTTGTCTTTTCTACATCCCAACTTGCCCGCTCGTTTTTGAAGCTCTCTTTCAGTTTTTCCATTGCTGCGATGGCACTGGTCAGTTCATCCTTGGCCTTGGAAGTTTCTGCTTGTTGAGATATGATATTTTCTTGAAGGTCAGCGATTTGGGATTCCTTCTTGACAAGCTCAGCCTGCAAGAGACATGCAATTTATGAGTTGACAGTGCATATTTGAAGTCCCAAGCACATAACAAGTAATATACTTGGCACTTGGGGGCTAATGTCTATTGCTTCTTCTCAAAAAAATTACAAGTCCCAAGCTCAATGCAAGTATTATTCTTGGCACTTGGGGGCTAATGCATGTTTGCTCCAGTTAGAACTATGGATTTTTTCTTCCACTGGTCAGCTTGGTGGACAACCGGTTTATCAAGGTTCTAAACAAGCATTTTTTGAGCCTTACAACATAATTAGTCCCAACTTAACACATTTGTTAAGTCGGCCCTTGGGGGCTACACGGGCGAACTTGATGAGTTATTATACTCAAGTTCCGGTTTACCGTGAAAGTATAAACCGGCCCTTGGGGGCTACACACGCAAAATTGAAGAGTTGTTATTCTACAAGTCCCGGTTCATATTGACAGTATAAACCGGCCCTTGGGGGCTACGGGAATTGATCTATATGACTTTTGGAAATTTACAGAACATTCTATCATGTCCAATAATTTTGGCGGCTAAGGGAAGAATATTTGTGCAGGATAAACAACAGTTACCTCATGCCGCTCCTTCATCATGTTCACTAAACCGGCTTCATAGTCACGGCTTGCGTACAAACGGTTTAAAAACCCAGAATGGATATCTTGGGCGCTGAGGTGGGCATAGCTTTCCAAGTCGCTTTCCACTTGCCCTTGTCAACAACAGAGATTTCTTCTTTGGCCCTGTGTTTTGACAGAGCAATGGGGTTGCCAGGGGATGTGTAACCAAAGCCAGTAACCACAACGTCGTCAGCTTTGTCATCTACAACTTTAGTTGGGCTTCGCGGTTTATTAGACTGAATCATTGGATCAACTTCCATATGTTCAACTTTAGTTTCGTGATCTTGCGGTGGCGGGTCATCAGGAATGTTTTCAACATTTGGATTAGATGGTTCAGGGGTCCTTTCCGGTTCAGATGGAATAGGGTCATCAGCCAGATTATTCACTTTAGCCTTTTTACTCGCTCTGGCTTTGGTCCTGAAAATAACAAGTGTACATCAGGTCAGTATAAAGATCAAGTATAAGATATGAAGGGTCAATTAATATGCTCACCCAGGAACCGTTTTGAGGGTTGGAATTTGTGTTCCTGTTGACTCGCCAGAGGAAGAATGAGAAGTCCCCTGATAATTTGAATCAGACGGGTTAAGAGGTTGTCGAAAATAACCTGCCCTGGGGTAAAGTATGTCAAAAATATGTAAGACCTCCGGACGACGTTTGCGAAGTGGAGTGTTTGGTAAACCGGCAGAGGTGATCACGTTGCCACTATGCCGGGTTGTGCGGCGAGCTTCATGTTTCTGTTTCTTCGAAAGAAAGTTTGGATCCAAGTGAGCTAGAGGGTGAGAAAATCTTAATTTCCGGCATGCTTGATGGGTTTTCTGTGTTGGCAGAGGATCTGAGCCGGAGGAAAGAATAATTACCTCTACGTCACCAGCATGGCTAGCCTCAGCGTCATCCTGATAATAACCATTGTCAATGAGATGTATGAAAAAGGAGCCAAGTGAATCAAGTTCTACCTCTGACTCATGATTATCATCATCATCGTCAATGTTTAAATCGGTGGATTCGGCGGTTTTCTTCTTGGCAGGATTCTTGTGGACCTTGGTCTTGGGGCGAGCTGTTTTGGCCGGTTTATCCTGCAGCTTCTTTTTCCAGAATGGATCATCACCCTGTTAAAGGTTGAAAAGATCATAAGGGAGTATTAAGAATATGGAGTAAGCAGGAGTTGAGCAATTCTTACAGCTGGCGGTTTATTTGTAGCACAGAAGGGACTAAGTCCTGTTTTGCTGCACTCGGCCACCGGTATATCCAGCATTTTCTTGACAGCTTCAGTAACTTCAGCGTCAGTCAGCTGAATGTCAATGTGGCGTTGAGGATCTTTCAAGTCCCCTGTATATTCACACATTAAACCGGGGCAACGGCTTAAGGGTAAAATACTCCAGGACACCCAGCAATGGACGAAATCAACGCCTGTTAAACCGTTTGCCACAAAGGCTCTGAGCTTTGAGAGTTGTGGCGCATATTTGGCTCGTTCCTTTGCGCTGAGTCTTTGGGGGAGTGGATGTGTACTGCTAAGCCGGTGAGCACGATAACCCGACAGAGGATTCTCACCAACTAGAGATGTATCTCGGCAATAGAACCAAGTTTGATTCCAGTCTTTGGGATGGCTATGATGGTTGGCATGAGGGAAGCTGTCACTTTCCTCTTTGGGATGGATACCCCGCCAAGTTCAGTGTTGGGCCCGTCCACAAATTATGTGCGGCGGTTTAAGTAGTAGAAGTCTTTGAACAATTCAACCGTGGGCTCTTCTTGCAGATAAGCTTCACAGAACACTTGAAAGTTGCAAATGTTGGATACAGAGTTAGGTCCAATATCTTGAGGGTGGACTTGCAGGAAATGAAGCACGTCACGGATATTTTTTGATCCGGGAGGGCTAAATCCTCGACTCAGATGGTCAACAAAAACGATCACTTCTCCTTCCTTGGGCTCAGGAGGACATTCAGAACCAGGGACTCTCCAGTGGATGACTTCCTTTTTGGCTAAAGCGCCAGTAAGAACACACCCGTTCAGTCTTTCTTCTGTAACCCGGGATTAAACCCAGTTGCAGGAATAAAAGGATTTGGCCATTTGTTCAATAACCTGGAAGAAAGGTTTATGCCAGTTTAAGATTCATGGTTAATCCGTTAAAGGTTAAAAAGCAGAAAGTGGTGAAGCATGCAAAAAGGCTAAACCGAAGATTGGCGCTATCAAGTTGCAGAAATGAGTAATTGGCGGTTTAAGAGGGGACTAATGGTACCTGGCGGGTTATTATTTTCTGAGTTAAATTGCCTACACAGATATTGAAAGTATAGATCTGAAGTTGGAAAATGACTAAGTGATGAAAAACAGTTTCCACAGATGGATATCGCAATTTCGGATCTACCGCGTGTCAGAAAAAGAAAATATATTCAGACCTAAATATTAGTACTTGAACAGTTTATGAAGTTCCAGATTGGGTTTTCTACATAAAAGAGATGATCTGATGGAAAAAGAAGGGCTATTGTTACTACCGCACAGGAATATATCAAATTTGAATCCGTCATTTATGCTACGGTGAAGAACAGGCGAAGAACAGCGCCGAACCTCCATGAGCTCGTGTGAACCCTAGTCAGACCTGCGGAGGGGAGGAGGAAGAACTTACAGAGGCTGTTGAATGGCGGAGGCGCGCGATTAGAGTCTGGTTCGAACAGGTTGATGCAGCGGCCAACGTCGAAGCAGAGGTGAAGCTTGACGGCGGCGGCTGAGCTCGAGCGCTAGGGCGTCGCAAGGAAGACGATGAGACGAAGAGGCACGGGGGGGGGGAGTGGAAGGGACCCCCGGTCCTATTTATAAGGCGAATGGATAAGTGGCAAGCGCGAGAATCGAGGAGGTCAAAAAACGGATCTGTGTAAAGTTAATGGCAGGTGACATCACGGCGGGTTATCATGATTCCAGAAGATGACGTCATGGCAAGTTATAAGTTTCGCGAAGGTAATGAAGGAGGGCTTTTTGTAAGTGTTGAAGATTGATGTGAACAAGTTCAAATCAACTTGGGGCCTAATGTTGGGGATATAACTGTTGAGTATAAACCGCCCAGGAGGGGCCGGATTATACTCATGATGATTACCAGTATTGAAGCCCATGAAGACATAGAAGATGGCGACTTATGAAGGAGACTTAATAAGAAGGCCCAAAGCCTAGAGGCAGGTTAGGGCCCACAGACGTAAACCGCCATAGGCGTATGACTTGTATTGTAAGATAGGAAAGAATAGATACCGAGCCGGGCACGTTTATGAGCCGGCCGGGATTCTGTGAACCGCGGGGCGTCAACCTGTGTATATAAAGGGATGACCCGGCGGCGGCTTAGGGACAAGAAACAACAGATCGAGAGCCAGGTTAAGCGTATTCGCTCCCTGGTCATCGAAACTCTAGCAATACCACCTCAAACTGGATTAGGCCTTCACCTTCACCGCAAGGGGTTGAACCAGTATAAACTCCTTGTGTCCTTTGTCCTGTTTAACCCCTTTAAGCTAACTTCGTTGCGATGGCTCCACGACTAAGTCCTCACACTAGGACATCTGCCGTGACAATTCCACGACACTTAGGGTTGACTTTCAGTCTGATAGGGCTCCCTGTGTGATAGATTGATGTTCTTGAAGGAAGAATTCCGACTGTTGTTGTGGGGGTCGCTCCCCCCTCTTCTATTTGTGCTAGACCTTGATAATGCACCCAGAGAAGAAGCGGAAGCGATCATCATCGACGGTCAAAATATACACCACCAAAGATTGAGAGTTGCTTAAGGGAGACTCGACAGACCGAAAGTTAACCCGTGCTGAATAGTGATCCGTGTGTTAACTTAACTTGTTTAATTATATTGACAACTTATTTTCTATCATCCTTGTGCTGGCTCAGAGCTAACTTGGAAGGAGAAGAATTATCTTATCTCCTTTGTTAATGATGTTCTATCGTTTAAGAGCATTTATGGAGCTAGCTGAAATACTACAGGATACGTGCCACTGGTCAACAAGTTGAGCGATGCGAACATTCATAGAAATATCATGGTAAGATTTTTACTATCGTGTCACTAGTCCATCTTTTTCATACATTCTTCTTAAGTTAACTACATTGCTATCTATGTTACTATTATGTTCTTCAACAAAAGCTCCCAAATATTGTTGTGCCTGCGCTGGTGGATGTTGAAGGTGAGATGACAATTATTTTCCCTTTGAAGACTAGTTTCAATTATAGATACTCGAATGAATGCCAACCAGATGGATACCTCAAAATTGAAGGATGGAGGCAAATAGTGAATGAGCGCAAATCACAAATTGGAGACTGGTGGATCTCTGTGATCCGTCATGGAGATGGAGGGGTTTTTCTGGTTTATTCCATTATCCCTAAGAGAGAGGAGTAGGTCCTAGTACTTGCATGATCTAGGGTAATGACTACTATGTGCTCGAAAGTTATTTACCTACGATGATAACAATTAGCTATTGGTTAACTTATGATGATGATACATTGTTATATCATTATGATGATGATGAGTTGTTATATCACTACGATAATGATTGTTATACAATTACGATGATGATAAGACATTGTTATATCACTATGATGATGATGAGACATTGTTGTATCAATGATGTATGTATATATTGGACTGTATAAAAATCTGTATAATTATTGTAAAAGTATAGTATAAATACGCAAAAGAAATACACATATTTAGTAGTGGCACGGGTTAAGTACGACGTTGCAGCAAGTTAGTAGTAGCGCGGGTCAAACCCCACGCTGCTACTAACGTAAGTAACAGTGTGTGGGGTCGTACCCCACGCTACCACTAGCAAGTTAGTTGTGGCGCGCTAGTAGTAGCACGGGACCCGCACTACTACTAGCGTTCTACCCGCGCCACTACTAGGCTTATCCCTAGTAGTGTTAGATTTATTGCCACAAGGCCTAGCTACGACGACTCTTGAACATATGCTCATGTTGGCTTGGCTCTCCAGCGCCTAGTATTTCTGTTCTAGCTCTCACAAGTGCCAGCACAACGTTGGTCTTCCATCATGAATCCACTCCCCGAGGAGTCCGACGACGAAACTGGTGACCTGATCGTTCGACGAAGAACCAACAAGCTGGCACCACCCCCTCACAAATGCACAAAGCAAAAAACTAGATCACCCCTCCCTCAGCATCGAAATAACCCACACACGTGGGAGGTCTTATTCAGCATGCCCCATGATGCTCGCTTCAGCTGGCTAGTAGGTCGCACTATTTGGTCTTGCCCCATCCAGAGAAGTGAAAGAAAAAAATAGAAAGGCAAACTAAAAAGAAGTAGAGAGAAAGTTTAAAATGTTTTGAAAAAAATAAAATATCTTCAATTTCTTAAACATTGGACAAGATAAGAAAATGTTTATGAATTTGAAAAAATGAACTAAATGAATCATGAATTTTAAAATGTTCACTTTTTTAACATTGTAAAATATAATAAATATGAATTGGAGAAAAATGAACGAAAAGAATGATGAATTTTAAAAATATTTGTAAATTTAGAAAATGTTCACGAATTTCAGAAAATGTTCCCAAAATTCAAAAATACTTCCGGAATTAAAAATGT
Source organism: Triticum aestivum (assembly GCF_018294505.1). Lineage (NCBI taxonomy): Eukaryota > Viridiplantae > Streptophyta > Magnoliopsida > Poales > Poaceae > Triticum > Triticum aestivum. The sequence continues at coordinate 379,622,923 of NC_057805.1, forward strand.
TCATGAATTTAGAAAAGGTTCTTGGATTTCAAAAGAAGTTCTTTGAATTTTAGAAATGTTCAAGAATTACAAAATATTAATGAATTTAAATAATATCCATCGATTTATAGATTTGTCTAACGACCAGCCTAGGAGTACCACGTTCACATGCGAATACGTCCAACCACACCACAGCTTACAACCGACCCACTCCTTGACATGAAGCCACGATTGCAGAAACTACCTCCATGCATCAGGAGGTAACTTAGGGCACGTGCAACAGTTTAGACGGCTTCAGTCTATAGCCTCGATCCATGTCAGATTTAGTCTGCGGTACAGACATCTTTTTGACGGTGCTACGGCAGGCTTACGCCAGCCTGAACCATTTTCATTATAGATAAGATTGAGATACAACACGACGGTTACAACAGATATCACCCGACATATAGGAGAAGGAACCAAGAACAACAGAATAGAAGATGGAATAAGGAACAACAGAAAAAGAACCAGAGGAGAGCTACGACAAGCAGCCAACACCAAGAACTTAGCATCCATCACCACCAGTGGACCGAGAAGAGAAGGAACTAGCTTTGTTGGATCCGTCGAAAGGACATCCGCCACCGAGAAGACGTGGAGAAGAAGTTGCCTGCTACCATGCGATCTCTGCACCTTGAAGAGCTAGGAGATCGTAGCCACCATCGAAGAGCATCCTGCTGCCTAGGAACATCGCGGCAGAGAAAGCCACAGACCGTGCCGAAGGGCAATTTTCTGCCGAGATAGCCCTACACCTCCTCTGAGCCACACCACGGCCACCATCACAAATAGAGAGAACCATAGCACTCCGCAGGCCACCAAACCTCAAAAGCCATCGAAGGGTGCCGAACACCGAGACCTCACCACCGCCACAAGCCCCAAAAAGAGAGGTCAACCATCAGCATAGGATGACCAAGGTACTGGTCGCCGCCACAGAGCACCTCCACCGCCACCGCCCTACAAACCAGCAACCTGAACCAACACTCCAGCCCAGACATCAGACGACCAACCACGGATCCCTGGCTCCTGAAACGACGCTCCCAAGGGGGAAACAACATTGAAGATGTCGTCGTCGTCCGATTCAGAGAAGGATCTGAGACTTTCGCCCGAAGCACAAAGAAATAGCCGGCAACGGTAGCTCCCCAATGATGCCTTCACGAAGGGACACGGCGCCAGGAGACGTCGTCATCATCGTTGCCGACGAGGTCGACAATAGGCTTTCGCCCGAAGCATCCCAGCCCGGCCGACTCCGCAAACGCCGGCCCCCGAGTCCGGCAGCGCTAGACCTTCCCCTCTCCTGCCAGTCCACGGCGAGCCTCCCCGCTTGGTCCAGCAAGAGTCATCCGCAAACACAGCCGCTCACCTCGAGCACCTGCATAGACAGAGTTGGTTCTGTCTCGGCTGCCACCTGCACCCAGCCCCTTACCGCCGGCCACAACACCACACCACCACACACCTACCCCGCCGACAGCAGCCACCACCGACCCCCCAGCCGCAACCATGGAGTGCACCAGCCGTGGGAGCCACCGCCCCAGAGGGGTCCAGATCTGGGCGAAGAGAGGCACCCAGACCAGGCATGGCAGTCACCAGGGTCACTGCCACGGCCTGCTCCACCACGCTGTGCTGACCACCACACCCGCCTACGCCACCAGCCCCCAGTCGCGGCCGCGGGGACCGCCGGCCAAGGGAAACGGGCCGCCGTCCGAAGGGAGCTGGATCTGGAGCTCCCCTGGGCAGAGCGGCGTCGGATCCTTGGAGATCCAGCTGCCCACGCCTCCGCGCCGCTCGCGCCGGCGCATTGCGCGACCATTGCCGGTGCGCGCCCCCGACCACCCGCGCCCGCCCGCGAGTCCCCGTCGCCGGCCAGCGTCCCGCGCCGCCACGCCTGGAGAAGAGGAGGGAGAGCCGTCCCCGCCGCCGCCGGCGCCGAGGGCTTTGCCCAGGGACGCCCTCCGGCGGCGGCGGGAGGAGGAGGGGGAGGCGAGGGTGGCTGTCGGCGTCGGCTGGGGTTTCTCCCGAGCCGCCCGCGAGAGCGACATGGGAGTCCAAGTCTCTTTGCTTGTCCCGCGGTACAGACATCTTATACAATGCATTAGGGCATGTACATTAGTTTAGACACCTACTGTCTATAACAACCATCCACGTCATCTACAGCCCTTAGTAAAAACGCCCTCTACAATGGACAGTCTCTTTTTGCTGTCTATAGACCTCTAAAATTACGAGAATTGGTGAAATTTATTCCAGTTATCCACCTCCTTCCAGAACGTGAAGAGCTTGACCACGGCGTCTGCTCGGCAGTCCATCCTGATGCATCCTAGGAAGGTGTGTGTTGTGCAATCGCAGTTCTGCATAGCCGCACCGCCGACGTCGCTGCAGATCGAGGAGCACGTATACACGTACGTGAATCTAATCAATTCGTAGGAAGCCTATCTAGCTAGCGATCCCCTTGATCGATTATTTTGGTCGCCGCAGCACATTCATTCGCCACGTGAGGCGTCTATCCATCGATCCCGGCAGTCCGGCGGCCCCCAAGCGTGCAAGTCTCGTCGGAGTAGGTGGCGACGTAGAAAGGCAAAACGTGTTCCCTGGATTGGATTTGTGGAGAGGCGGGATTGAACGGTTCGGCTCGGAAACGGAAACTACAGACGCCCGGGCATACAACGGCAAAGAGGCCGTCGATAACTAGCGAATTTTCTAGGCTACCGACTGTCGGCTGAATTGCAGACGCCTTTCTTCTATCTCCTCGTTCTCTCCGCTCCAGCTAGACAAAAATCCTATGTGACGTGTGCTACAGACGGCTGACTGGACACGTACATGCCCTTATCTAGTTAGTTGTCTGTATAGGCCCTAGAATTACGGGGAAACTTGAACAGATCCTTGATGGAAAAACCGCTGGTTGCACACACCTGTCGTTAGTCGTTACGGAGCGATTTTCATCGCTGTACATGCCAAGGGATATTGAGACCCATGTGGCAAGGACGCGGCTTGCCTGCGGCCTTGGCGTGCGACCATCGGTGCGACGCAGCCATTGCACGGCTGTGCGTGAGCTCCCTCCCGCTGCGGATTTTCTCTCGAAAAAAAAAACAGAATACAGATCATGATACCGGACGTCCCGTGATACCTATTTCGTTCCGTAATACTCTCGCACCATTAAGACTAAACAAAAATCAAGTGAAAAAAAAACTCATCGCTTGTGAAACATATCCATAAAATGCCCGCGAAACAGATCCGCATATGCAGAAAAGCGCGCCAAAATATACTCCTAAAGGCGAGAGAGACCTACAACCTCGGCAGAACAATCAATGGCGGCTTGACCAGGGAAGCACAGGTAAATTCTCCTCTTAAATTGGGCAGCGAAGGAATCCCGTCCCTGATGTCTTCTTCGAGTCTCACGTCCCTGGTGGCTTCTCCAAGAAGTGGTCCGGGGAACCAGGATGCTCCAGATGATTCTCAGTCACCAAAAGTAAGAAATCGCACTCTGTTCTTCATGATGAATCACCGGCAAATTCTCCTACTGTACCGTTTTAGAACTTGTACAGGAAACCATGACTAGTGACCACAATCTGCAGATGTGAAACAACGACAAGAAGTTAGTTCTGTTGCATTTGGAAAAACAAAGTAGGAGCATGTACAGTACCCCGATTTCACATTTAATTGGATGAGAAGACGTTCTTGCACAAACCGTATAAAATAGAACAAGGATTGCAGAGTCCATCTTGATTTCTCCTCTAAACCTTAAGACTACTACAGTATTGATCCCTCAATGCACTGCATGTTTCCCAAGACAAATATGATTGCAAGACGGATAAATATGATTCATGAATCGGTTGATCAAAACTTGTGGTAGGAAAATATGATTGCCATTTGCCATGTCTGTGGATTAACTAAATTGAATCCTAATTGATACAGGATTCGCAACAAACCACGGCAGATCACAGTGATGAAAGGGTACCAAAGCTTGGCATGACATTTTTGTCTGAAGAGGAAGCTTATTTATTTTATAACAAGTATGCTGAAACTATCGGTTTCAGCATCAGAAGAAGTAGTGGCCATAAAGTGAAGAACTCTTCTGTATTGCAGCAACGCACATTTACATGCTCTCGTCAAGGTAAATGTCATTTCTAATTTGTTTTGATTCTAACCTCTTATTTATGCTCTAAGATAATCACTACAACTCACAGGCCACCAGCAAGAAGATAAAAGAGAGGACACATTCAGTTACAGTAGGCCTGAAACGCGATGTGGTTGTAATGCTCGTATGAAGATAAGGCTTAAAATGGTTTTTATTGTGTATATGAATTCGAGGCATCACATAACCACACTCTTGCTCATGGAATCATGGCCCAGTACTTGAGATCCCAGAGAGAAGTAACAGAAGCACATATAGCAAATGCTGAGGTTGCAAAGTCAGCAGGCATTTCAAATAAAGCAACATTCGATTTGATGGCCAAGGAAGCATGTGGAAGTGAAAACCTTGGCTTTATACGTGATGATTTGAAAATTTGTTTGTACTCAAAGAGAACAATAAAAGCAAAGAATGGTGACACAGGGGGAGTATTAGAGTACATGGAGAAGAAGGTCTCAGAAGATGTCAACTTCTTCTATTCAATTCAAGTTGATGAAGATGAGTTGATAACTAATATTTTTTGGACTGACTCGAAAATGGTATCAGACTACGCATTATTCGGCGATGTTATATGCTTTGACACCACATACAGGAAACTAGATGATGGACGCCCATTTGGTTTGATTGTTGGGGTGAATAATCATCAAAAAACTGTTGTCTTTGGCGCCGCACTTTTCTATGATGAAACTGCTGCAAGTTTTGCTTGGCTTTTCAGAACTTTCCTAAAAGTTATGTCTGGGAAACATCCACGTACAATTCTCACCGATGAAAATGCAGCAATGGCAAAGGCAATCCGTAAAGTGTTCCCTCATTCTCACCATAGAATTTGTGTGTGGCATATGAATCAAAATGCTTGCAAGCATCTCGCTGGAGTTGTTGATGAATATAAGAAATTCAATGTTGATTTTCAACATTGTATATATGATATAGAAGAGGAAGATGAATTTGTAAGTGCATGGAATAAAATGATTGACAAGTATGAACTAGGTGACAATGCATGGTTGCAAAGGCTATTTGAGAAGAAAGAACAGTGGGCACTAGTATATGGTAAAAATACGTTCTCTGCCCACATGAGCACTACCCAACGAAGTGAAAGCATGAACAATGAACTAAAGAGGTACATTAGTGTTAAATATGACATGCTTACTTTCTTTGAGCATTTTGAACGGCTAGTTTCAGATAAAAGATGTGAAGAGGTGAAGTACGACTTTAAAGCAACACAAACTACTCCAAAGTTGAAGGCTGAATCAAGCTATATGCTAACACAAGCTGCAGCTACATATGCTCCAGCAATATTCAAGATATTTCAAGATCAAGTGCTTCGGACTCTGAACTACGACACATTGCTTTGTGATGAAAGTGACACAGAGTTAAAGATTTATGTAGTAAAATTTCATGGCACACAACGGAGCATGTTGTTAGATTCATTCCAAAAGAAGAAAAGGTTAGTTGCAGCTGCAAAAGGTTTGAGTTTTCTGGAATCCCTTGCTCTCATTGCTTAAAGGTACTTGATATTAATAATATCAAGCATATCCCCGGAAAATATATATTGAAAAGATGGACAATTGATGCCAAAGTTCTAGATATAACAAGCAAATGCAACCCGCATGAGAACCTAAAAGCAAGAATGTCCAATCGCTACAAGGAACTGTGCAGAATGTTCTTGAAAATAGCTGCTCGTGCCGCTGAGTCAGAAGACTCATACAATAAGGCTGCTAAATTTGCAGAGCAATTAGCACAAGATGTGGAGAAATGCTTGAAGATTAGAGCTGATCCAGATTTGGGAGACTCGTGTACTAAAGAAGGTGCATATTATACTAATAATAATTTCCTAGACTATTGACGAACAAAGACTGATATTTACCATTACAGTGGCAGCAGGAGTGAACATCCCCTGTAGCAGAATTTCAAAACACAATGATGGGCTTGCAAAGCCAAAAGGTATGAAGGTCAAGGAGAAGACTATCAAAGGATCAAAAAGGCCCGTTGGTGGATTTGAGAAAGCAACTTCAAAGAAGAAAAGGAACACAGATGATATTGTACAACTAGAGCCTCATGGCACCTCAAAGGTATTATACTTCATTGCTTTGTGTCTTATAAAACCTTCAACATTATTGACCTTTCATATCATTTTTGATAGGCCCCTTTGGAGAAACCAACTTCAAAGAATAAAAAGAACAAAAAAGATATTATACAACTACAACCTCATGGACTCTCAATGGTATAACGCTGTTGCTTTTTCTTATAAAACACTCAATTGTATTGACCTTTCTCTATCATTTTCAACAGGGTCCTTCGGAATTTTTCGGTAGCCAAATGGGTGCATATCAATTACACTACAACACTATCCTAAATGCTTCAATGCAACCATCAATTGATAATACCATCCCGATGCCACCGCATACCCAACAACTGTTGGCGGCATTCCAACCATACAACACAACAGTGGTAGAAGCAGTCCACTCTTTCAAGTTTACGATTCTTTTGAACTTCATTGAAACTGAACTTTGCTACTTTGTGCACAGGGTCATCCGACAGACCACATGTCCACCTATTTACAACAGCAGAACTCTGCTCAGCCAACACCTATCCAAAATGCTACAATGCAGCCATCAACTGGTCCGAGCTTCCCCATGCAACCACAAACCCAAGCACCACACAACACTCCAGTGGTACAACATTCCACCCTTTTGGGTTTTCCAGTTTTAAACTTCACCGAAACTGATAGTTGCTACTTTGTGCACAGGGTCATCCGACAAACCACATGTCCACCTATATACAACAGCATAACTCTGCTCAACCAACACCTATCCTAAATGCTAGAATGCAACCATCAACTGGTCCGAGCTTTCCGATGCAACCACAAACCCAAGCACCACACAATACTCTAGTGGTATAACATTCCACCCTTTCGAGTTTTCCACCTTTTTAAACTTCATTTAAACTGAAAGTTCCTACGTTGTGCACAGAGTCATCCGACAAACCACAAGTACACCTTTTTACAACAGAAGAACTCTGCTCTAAATCCCTGCCTGATAGAAGCCATTGGAGCCTCTAACTATAGTTCGATGACAGGAGGAAATCAAGGCTTCCTTCTTCAACCGAAAGCGACATCTATTGTAAATGCTACAATGCAGCCATCAGTTGGTCACACCATCCTGATGCCACCACAGACCCAAGACCCACACTATACTCCAGTGGTATAACATTCCATACTTCCAAGTTTTCCAATTTCTCAACTTCAATGAAACTGAAATTGCTACCTTTCTCCCCAGGGTCATCTGACAGATCACATGTCTACCTATTTACAGCAGCAACACTCGATGCAGAATCCCTCAGTGCAAAGGACCATTGGAACCTCTACCTCTAGTATGACGACAGGACAAAACCAAGCCTTCCTCAATCAACCGAAGCCAACATGATCTATTTTGTTGTCGCGAGGTTTATCTCATGTGTGTTTTGACTTCAAAGTTGCAAATAATTTTTGTTAGAACTTGTATGTACCATCAACTGAATGCTACTAAGCGTCCCCAATCAAATATACTAGTTCACATTTTTTTTAATTGTGTACTAATTCATAGAATTAGCTATGAACAATTTTCCACAAGCATCGTGCTCATATGAGCCTCTAACCTATCCTTCTCTCATTTTAAGTTAAGATGACCGGGATCCCAATGATCCATTTCAATTATGCATAATATATGTAACTGAACCATCTATCTAAATGTCATGCTTAGAGGCATAGAGCGAGGAGAAAACAAATTGACAATCAGTCCGAATTTAGCATGTAAGGAATCTTAATTTAACTGGATGAAAGCAAAGTACTGGAATTGCTACTAGCTCTCCCTTCTCTGAATTTAACATGCATCTTAACTGAATGAAAGCAGAGTAATGGAATTGCTAATAGCTCTCCTTCTCTGAATTTAACACGCGTGAGACTGAATGGCACAAGAAGAAGAGGAAATTACCTGTGTGTATGCGGAGATAATACTGCATGTATGAGCTGCAGTCCCTTTGTTCTTCCTCTCTGACTACCAAATTGATGGCGTTGATGTTGATTCTCAACGTCCTTCCCCTCGATACTCGGCCCCTCCTCCACAAGCCCGAGCACCCGCCAAGGACACGCCAACCTCTTGCGTGGTCGTCCCACATGCTCCCGCTAGGCTCCGCATCTCAGACCAGCGAGGACGGCGCCGCGGAGGATCCCGTCCCCACCGAACTGCTGTGCGACTAGGTCGAGCAGGCGGACCACGACGGAGGCCAGCCGAGCCAGGGATGCTGATTTAGTAGGCGGACCACGGTGGCGGCCAGCCGAGCCGGGGATGCTGATTCAGCAGGCGCACGCGGGCGGCGGCCACCCGGGAACCGGGATGGGGTGAGATGCGTGAGTGCGCACGCCCGAGTAGAAGCTGCACGGCAGCGCGACGAGATCCGGTCAATGGGCAGGAAGTGCTTGGAGGCTCGAGGAGCAGGAGCAGCAGAGGACATGGAAAGCTTGAGCTGAGCTTGAGTTCCGACCAAGGAAAGGGATGTGGATAAGGGATGTATCCATACAGACGGCAATCAGTATTAGGATCTGTATTCTATTTTTTTTGAGAGAAAATCCGCAGCGGGAGGGGGCTCACGCACAGCCGTGCGATGGCTGCGTCGCACTGATGGTCGCACGCCTAGGCCGCAGGCAAGCCGCGTCCATGTGGCAAGTCTATCCCATTCGACTTTACGATGAAACAGTTGGAGTGAAAAGCCACCGCGAAACAGGGACATGAGAGGCTCTCGCGCTCGCGGCGGCGCCGCCCGATCTACCGCCTCCGGCCTCCCATGCTTCAGCTGAGACTGGATCCGGGATCCCCTCCACCTCCTCTCTCTCTCCTGCGAAGCTTTGCTCCATCTGACGCCATGCCTCCACGACCGTGCTCCAAGCCAGCGTCCGCGGCATCGGCCATGGAGGGAGCTCAGTCCGCCGAGCGCTCCCCAAGGCCCTCGCCGGCGGCGGCCTCCCCACCGCCGCCCTGCGTCCCGGCTGGCACGTTGCTGCCCGCAGGCTTCAGGCTGAGCGTCGTCCCGCCGTCACCGAGCAAGCTGCCAGCGCCTGCATCCACGATGCCGGCTGCTCCGTCAGGGTCAGCCACCTCCGCCGCAGTGCTGGCCGCGGTTGCCCTGGCCTCCCGCAAGGCTGCCCCGGCCGCTGGTGGCCATTTGTCCCGCGTTGGGCTGCCTCCGAGGCTGGTTGTGGCTGCATTTCCGACGGTGCATAGCTCGGGGCTTCCCCAGGCCGGGTCCTCACCGCCTCCGCCGCTTGGGTGTCTCTCGTCCCCTGCCTCTGCTGACGCTGCTTCTGTCAGCGATGCACCATCAACCTCGACTGCTACTGTGGGCGCGCCATCCCCGACTCCTGCCGGTGCTGCTACGTCCTACTTGACTCTTGTGGAAGCCTCGCCGACACCCCCGGCTGGTGCTGCTGAAGCGCCGCCCACAACCCCTGCTGCTGAAGCGCCACCCACAGCCACAACTCCTGCTGCTGAAGCGCTGTCCACGGCTCCTGTGGAAACGGCGCTGTCCTCGGCTTCTACCATACTGCGACGGGTCTTGACTCAGAGCTACCTGTTTTGTGGAGCTCCTTTACTGACGGTGAAGAAGACGACGACGATGATAATGAGCTAGCCCCACAGACGCCACCGCCGGCTACCAAATCCTCGATTTCGGCTGCTCGGCAGGACGTGGCGTGTGATGCGGATACATGCGGAGGTTGGCAGAAGGTGCTCCCGCGGCGCCATGTGCAACTCCAGGCGTCACAAGCCCCTGCTTTGGCTCCCCGTCCCGTCCCCGCTTGGCTTCATGGTAGATGTTGCAGATGTCTCTTTCCTGGACACTGTGCAGCGGATTGTCGAGATCCTTTTAGATGTTATCGGTGCCTTGAGAACGGTCATCGATCGCGTGAGTGCCGCAATGCCTGGCATCCCCTTAGCTCCTTGGGAAGAGCTACTGTGTCGCCACTGCCCCGCCTCCCCGTCAAGCACCAACAAGCTCCATCTCCATACAAGGTCCAGAAAGAAGCCCCACCCCTCCCGAAGACATTTTGTTGTGATTCTTGGGCATCGATCGTTTCTGCTCCTGCTGGCTCAATGGCCCCGACGGATATCTCGATGCGGCCCACTTTGGAGAGGCAGGCCGAGCTGCTGCGCTCTGAGCTCCTTGGTATGGCTTCCTTTCAACTTGAGAAAACGGTCCAGCCTCTGCGTGATGTCGTTGATTCTATGAAAGGTTGGATGTTGCGGATGAAGAGCTTCATGGAGCGAGCTGAGGCTGCACTGGGCGGGCTCTCCCTGGCGCCGCCTGTGTTGCGCCCTTTGGTTGTGCCCGATGGCAACTTCGACGCTGAGAAGGGAGACGAGCTCCATGGTCGTTTCTCCCCTCGTGCTAGGGCCAGCTCACCGCCATTAGCCTCTGAGGGACTTGACAATGATGTGATTGTGACTCCGGTGTCACAGATCATGCCCGAGCTTCGGAGTTGTGTGGGAGCCCGGTTTTGCCTTTGTGCGTCGAGCAACTGCAGGTAGACCCTCCCGAGATCTCGAGTGTGGCTTTGCCACCAACATCACTCCTGGAGTCGAGCCAGATAGTTGATGCTGAGGAGAGTAGTGATTTGGACGGTGCGATCTCTCGCTCGCCCAAGTCCATTGGGCGTCAGGCGTTAGTCATCGAGCGCGGAGTTTCAGATGCTGTTGCCCTTCCCTCATATGCAACCATCGAGCAGGTGATGACTGTGAGTGGCATGGCCATTGAGCCAAGTGTGTTGGCACCTACTCCAACTCCAAATTCAAATGCTCTGTTTGCGAAGGAACTTTGTGACTTGCTCGCTAGCGTGGAGGTTGCTAGACCTGGTTTGGGCAGGTCGATTGCTTGCCTCCTGACGGGAACGCCAATAAGGGGCAAACAAAAGAAAATGGGCAAAGACAAGAGTGGTGTCATAGGCAAGGCGTCTCTGGTTGCTTTATGGATGATCTTCGGTCTCTCGGCTTGTCCTCTTGGATTGGGAGGTGCATGGTGTCTTGTGTCGTGGTGTTCTTGTTGGGATTGACTTGGCGTAGTAGTAGTGTCAGGGTTTGTGGATGTTGTGCATTCGGAGAGTTTGGCAAGGGCCGACTGTGCGGTTGGGGGATTTCTTGCCGTGCGAGTAGTTAATCCGTGCTCTATTTGTGTAGGTTTTCGCCCAGTTTTTCTTAAATTAACTGGACAATTCTCTTCTTCTTAATTAATCGATGAGGCAAAATTTTTGCCTCCGTTTCGAAAAACGGTTGGAGTACAGTGCAGGTTGAGTGTGCACCCAACCATCCGGCTCGTTTCGCACGAGTCACAGCTTTAATAAACCAGGGCCAAACCGCGGCATTACGAAGGCATCAGCACGGCTATCGACCATGGCAACAGGACCATTATAGGTACATATAATTCAGGTCGATGGCAAATAATGGCACCAGGTTGTTGGTGCTAATCAGGTGCTCACACGCTCCCCACAACCGACCCAATCGTTTTCAAGGTCTCCATGCGATTCTCGTTTGATGTTAGAACTGGAGGTTTACACCTAGCTAAACATGGCCAGCTTGCTTTGCAAGTCTTTCTCCAATAATAAAGAACGGATTGACCGTCGTGGAGTTTTTACAGAAAAACCCGTGTAGTTTTTGATAACTGAACCCGCAGTCCCTATTTTAGTGAATCTGGAAAAACGTTTCGATTTTGCATTAAACTCCCTATAGTTTTGTATATTCACCCCGCAGTCCTTCAAAAAACGCATCACCCTTCATCATCCGCACGCAAGATCCCCTTCATCCTCCCCAGGCACGAGCGGGCGCACCCCCGCCGGCGGCGCCGCCGCCTTCCTCGTGGAGTCCGCGGCCAAATTCCACGCCGGGAGCAGCGGTCTCCATCTCTCCAACTCCTCCCTCTCCCTCAAGCCTCGACCTCCCCGGCAACCTTCCTCCCCTCCCAAGTCCAGGAGACGCATGGGCGCGGCGGCGGCGAGGCCCCCTCACCATGGCTAGGGTTTCGGGCGCCTCCATACTGGCATGGCTCCGGCGCCTCTGGCGGCTCCTCTCCGACGCCCACCACGCCCCCACACGCAGCTCCTTCTCTAGGATGATGCTCCTCCTCCCGGTGGCCATGGGGTG